>NC_088871.1:25226575-25399075 GCF_032884065.1 Artemia franciscana
CCAGCCGCTAACAAAGAAATGAATAAGAAATGCAGTGCAATGCATTATTATTCCTATAGACTAATGATTCGGCAGGATGAAGAAAATTATATTTTAAAATGCCGTGAATTGTTTCACCAATTCGTCGTTGATATGTATGCTAAAATTGAATCAGAACGTTTGCTATATATCCGCCTGAATCAGACCAAGCTCCGCTCTGAACAATACATTCATTTGCGAGATGCAGTTATAAATGACGGTAATACCACAAACGTTGGAAGATTAACAATTTTACCTTCGTCATATGCTGGCAGTCCCCGTCATATGCATGAATATGCTCAAGATGCTATTGCGTATGTTCTTCTCTATGGTCGTCCAGATTTATTTATTACATTTACATGTAATCAATCTTGGGACGAGATACTGCAGCTTTTACTTCAAGGACAATCGGCGGTTCATAGGCATGACATTACGGCCCGTGTCTTCCGGCAAAAGTTGAAATCACTGATAAACTACATTGTAAAACTTGAAGTGTTTGGGTCAGTGCGATGCTGGATGTACTCAGTGGAATGGCAAAAACGAGGTTTGCCACACGCACATATACTAATCTGGCTACATAAAAAAATTACTTTGAACGAAATTGATGATGTGATTTCCGCTGAAATACCTGATAAAAATGTCGATAAGGGGTTACATGATATTATTGTAAAAAATGTGATACATGGACCTTGCGGTGCACTGAACGAAAATTCACCATGCATGGCCAAAAGGAAGGTGCATAAAGCAATATCCTCGACTTTTAGTATCAAACACAATTACTGGCAATGATGGTTACCCACAATATAGAAGAAGATCTACTGAAGATGGCGGTAAAACAGCAATAATAAAGAAGCGTAACGGTACCACTATCGAAGTAGATAACCAGTGGGTTGTTCCATATTCCCCATTATTATCAAAAACATTTAATGCACACATAAACGTTGAATACTGTAACTCTGTAAAGGCAATCAAATACATATGTAAATACGTCAACAAAGGCAGTGACATGGCAGTTTTTGGCTTGCAGCCCGAAATCAAAGATTTCGACGAAATCGTACAATATCAGGCTGGAAGATACATAAGCAGTAATGAAGCTGTTTGGCGAATTCTTTCATTTCCGATACATGAACGTAGTCCAGCTGTTGTTCACTTAGCGGTACATTTACAGAATGGTCAACGTGTTTATTTCACGGAAACCAACGTGCAACAAAGAGTCCTGAATCCACCGGATACAACATTAACAGCTTTTTTTTCGCTTTGCAAAAATGATTCTTTTGCAAAAAAACTGCTGTATACTGAAGTGCCTTCGTATTACACGTGGAATACTAAAAATAAAGTATTTGAACGTCGAAAACAGGGTAAGTCAGTCGACGGCCAACCTACCATCTTCAAAGATACCACGATAGGAAGACTCTACACCGTTCACCCCAATCAACATGAATGCTTCTTTCTACGCCTGCTTTTGGTGAATGTACCCGGTCCGACATCCTTTGAGTATTTGAGAACTGTAAACGGTACTATACATGACACTTACCGTAGTGCATGCCAAGCTCTGAATTTATTGGAGAATGACCAACACTGGGATAACTGCATCAATGACGCGTGCGAAACGTCAACCCTAAGTCAAATTCGTGCATTGTTTGGCATCATTTTAACAACTTGCTCTCCATCAGCTCCTACAGAGTTACGGGAAAAATATAAGTCAAAAATGTCCGAAGATATACTCCATCGAAAACAGTTAGAGACGTCAGATATGACTTTTGATTTTACATCAGAAATTTATAACTACACTTTAGTTATTATAGAAGATTTGTGCGTACGTATGGCAAACAAACCTCTTCAGGATTTGGGAATGCCTTCACCTAACCGTATCGCTGCTGTTTCGACATGTGTAGAATTGGATCGTGAACAAAATTACAGTACGAATGATCTATTGTCGTATGTACAAAATAACATTTCCAAGTTAACGTCGGAACAAAAAGACATTTATGATACGATAATGCATTGTGTCGATAACAACGTTGGAGAAACTTTCTACGCCTGCTTTTGGTGAATGTACCTGGTCCGACATCCTTTGAGTATTTGAGAACTGTAAACGGTACTATACATGACACTTACCGTAGTGCATGCCAAGCTCTGAATTTATTGGAGAATGACCAACACTGGGATAACTGCATCAATGACGCGTGCGAAACGTCAACCCCAAGTCAAATTCGTGCATTGTTTGGCATCATTTTAACAACTTGCTCTCCATCAGCTCCTACAGAGTTATGGGAAAAATATAAGTCAAAAATGTCCGAAGATATACTCCATCGAAAACAGTTAGAGACGTCAGATATGACTTTTGATTTTACATCAGAAATTTATAACTACACTTTAGTTATTATAGAAGATTTGTGCGTACGTATGGCAAACAAACCTCTTCAGGATTTGGGAATGCCTTCACCTAACCGTATCGCTGCTGTTTCGACATGTGTAGAATTGGATCGTGAACAAAGTTATAGTACGAGTGATCTATTGTCGTATGTACAAAATAACATTTCCAAGTTAACGTCGGAACAAAAAGACATATATGATACGATAATGCATTGTGTCGATAACAACGTTGGAGAAATTTTCTTTTTGGATGCGCCAGGAGGTACTGGTAAAACATTTGTGATAAAACTGATTCTGGCATCAATTCGATCAAAAAATGATATAGCGTTGGCAATTGCGTCGTCCGGAATAGCCGCAACATTGCTGCCTGGTGGAAGAACTGCTCATTCCGCTTTGAAATTGCCTCTGAATTTGCATTCTACAGAAACTCCCACGTGCAATATTTCCAAATCATCTGGGTTGGGTAAAGTATTGCACCAATGCAAACTTATTATTTGGGATGAGTGCACAATGGCACACAAAAAATCGCTCGAGGCTCTGGATCAATGCTTGAAAGATTTGAGAGGGAAGTCGAAACCCTTTGGCAGCACATTAATATTGCTTGCGGGAGATTTCAGGCAAACATTACCTATAATACCTAGATCAACTCCTGCAGACGAAATGAATGCTTGCCTGAAAAATTCTAATTTATGGGCACACGTAAAAATATTAAAATTAACTACAAATATGCGTGTCCGATTGCAAAACGATGACTCTGGTCAAACATTTTCAGATCAATTGCTGGCAATTGGAAACGGAAAGCTCCCAGTAGACTCAATTTCAGGACGTATACAACTACCTGCTGATTTCTGTAATTTAGTGACGTCCAAAAATGAATTGATTGAAAAAGTATTTCCGAATATTCTAAAAAATTATAAAAATAATAAATGGCTAAGTGAAAGAGCGATACTCGCACCCAAAAATATAGACGTCCACGAAATCAACAATATTGTTTTGACCAAGATTCGAGACCAGGCAGTCCTTTACAAGTCAGTCGACACAGTTTTGGAACCAAATGAAGCGGTTAATTATCCATCTGAATTTTTAAATTCCATAGATCTTTCAGGGTTTCCACCACACGTGCTACAACTAAAAATAGGCGTACCAATAATACTTTTAAGAAATATAAACCCACCAAAGCTTTGCAATGGCACTCGACTTGCCGTAAAAAAAAACAATGGAAAACCTAATAGAGGCCACAATCTTGACAGGGCCTTTTGAGGGTGAGGCTGTTCTTATTCCTCGCATTCCCATGATTCCAACGGATCTGCCTTTTCAATTTAAAAGATTGCAATTCCCAATTCGATTAGCATTTGCAATCACCATTAACAAAGCTCAAGGTCAATCATTAGAAAAATGTGGTATAGATCTTAATACTGATTGTTTTTCCCATGGACAATTGTACGTTGCATGTTCGAGGGTCGGTAAACCTGACAATCTATTTAAATGCAGCGACAATTGGACAGCGAAGAATGTTGTATATTCGCAAGTTTTACTCAGTTAATTTGTATTGCATCTATCTATCTATCTATCTATATAAAAACGAGTTGTGTGTATGCATGTTTGTTTGTTTGTAAAAAGAGCGTTTGCATATGACGTCATTATTAGTACATACGGCTTTGTATATGCACAGACAATGGGAAAGCCAAGAATGTTGTATATTCGCAATTTTTACGTAGTTTGAAACACATATATAAATCTATCTATATTCACAGGTGGGACACAGGGACACAACTACAATGGCGCGTAACGACTTACGCAGGCGGGGGGACTTGGGGGGGCGCGTAGCGCCCCACCAACTAGGTTTTGGGGTGGCGCGAAGCGCCACCCCAACAGCTAGTATATATATATGTTTTTAACTACGTAAAACTTGCGAATATACTACATTCCTTGCTGTCCCATCGTCTGTGCATATAAATAGATTGTCAGGTTTACCGACTCTTGAACATGCAACTGGTTCATGGGAAAACAATCCGTATTCAGATCTATACCTCATGATTCTATTGATTGCCCTTGAGCTTTGTTGATGGTGATTGCTAATCGACCATTTCCTTTGTTGCCGTCGTCATTTATATATCCCCCTGTGCCCCCCAGCGTCCCCGTTGTAGTTGTGTCCCTGTGTCCGGGTCGTCATTTATATTCCCTGTGTCCCCTTCGTCATTTGTGTCCCGGTGTCCCAGTCTGTGATTTGTATTTGAGTGTCCCGGGCGTCATTTATATTCGTCAGGATATTGTAGGGCATCGTAGCATCGATGAGTTTAAGCAATTCTTGTCAACTGATTGTTTCGCCTATAAAGAATATTATCTCGAGGTAAGAACTGATCACCGACCACAACGATTGCCACTTTGTTGATAGTTGCGTATCAGGAGGCATCAATTCGATTGCTGTTTTTAAGCAGAAGCACTAAATTATTATTTTTGTGGAAAAGATGATATATATAAATATATATATATATATTTTCTTTTTAGTTTTTTTGTAGTTTTTACTTTTTTTAGTTTTTTTCTTCTTTTGTATTAATGCTAAAGCCAAGGTTCAAACCTGGAGCCTCTTTGACCTAGAACCTGAAACATAACGCTTTACCAACTCAGCTACTTCGGCGTGAATACATTCGTTTTGAGCAGCTTCCTCGGGTGTTGCCATTGTAGGTTCTTCAGTCATTTTACAATTAGAAATTTCTCTTTCAACGGTCTTCTTACAATTAAAAATTTGTCTTTGAACGATATTCTTAAATACCTGTGTCCTGGTCGTCATTTATATTGCCTGTGTCCCGGTCGTCATTTGTGTCCCGGTATCCCAGTCTGTAATTTCTCCTTGAGTGTCCCGGTCGTTATTTATATTCCCTCTGTCCCGGTCTTTCAGTTTTCTTTTTCTTCTTTATTTTTCAGCTTCACTATGAAATACATATCGCCGAACCTTTGTTTTTTTAACTAAAATCTGGTAGACATTGATGACCTTATCCAAGTCAAGATCCCAAACCCAATCATCATCGCTATCATTTTCAGTTTTGATATGTTTTGACTCTCGCTGTCCAGGTGGATCTTCATTTAACTGCGCGGTTTTGCGTTCTTTAGCCTCAAGCCTGTTTCCTTGCTGTTCTTTTGATTCCTCGGCACGCTTTCTTTTCTGACTTTCTCTATCAGCAGCAAGTTTTTTGGCATAGACTCTTTGAGCATCTTCATCGGCTTTTGCCATTGTAAGTTCATCAGTCATTTTAAACTTAAACATTAATAGATTTCAACGTGAACATATATGTCTTAAATATCTTTAATGACGTCACCGTCATAGCAAAAATGACGACAACTAACTTCATGACGCCAGTCGACACAGAAACATGACGTCACCTGATCCACAGACAGACAACTTATTTTTATATATATAGATAGATATAATTCTAAAATTGTCAGGTAATTTTCTATTTTGAAATAAAAACTAAAAATTATTGCTCAGACAACATAAATATTTTTGATATTTACATAATAGCTTTAGTGGTTCTGGACTGAAAACTAAATATGCTAATCAAATTGGGAATTGCAATCTTTTAGGTTGAAAAGCAGATCCATTGGAATCATGAGAATGCGTGGAATAGAAAAGCCTCACCCTCAAAAGGCCCTGTCAAGATTGTTGCCTCTATTACGTTATAACAGACATAACACGTCATTTGTGTCCCGGTGTCCCGGTCTGTAGTTTCGTTAGTCGACAAACATGACGTCAGACGACAAACAACTTCATGACGACATACAGCTCAATCTTTATAATGACGTCAGTCGACAAACATGACGTCAGTCGACACACAAACATGACGTCAGTCGACAGATAGACAAACAACTTATTTTTATATATATAGATATATATATATATATATACTAGCTGTTGGGGTGGCGCTTCGCGCCACCCCAACACCTAGTTGGTGGGGGCGCTTCGCGCCCCCCCCCAAGCCCCCCCGCGCGCGTAAGTCGTTACGCGCCATAATAGTTACGCGCCATTGTAGTTGTGTCCCTATGTCACACCTGTGAATATAGATAGATATATATATATATATATATATATATATATATATATATATATATATATATATATATATATGGTTTTAACTACGTAAAACTTGCGAATATACAACATTCTTTGCTGTCCCATTGTCTTTGCATATAAATAGATTGTCAGGTTTACCGACTCTTGAACATGCAACATATAATGGTCCATGGGAAAACAATCTGTATTCAGATCTATACCTCATGATTCTAATGATTGCCCTTGAGCTTTGTTGATGGTGATTGCTAATCGACCATTCCCTGTCCCAGTGTCCCGGTCGTCATTTACATCCCCCTGTTTCCCCCGGTGTCCCCGTTGTAGTTGTGTCCCTGTGTCCCGGTCGTCATTTATATTCCCTGTGTCCCGGTCGTCATTTGTATCCCGGTGTCCCGGTCTGTATATACATTCGTTTTTTAGTTTTGTTTTTCTCCTTTATTTTTTTCCTTTTTTTTTCTTTTTTAGCTTATTTAGATTTTTAGATTTTTTAGTTTTTTTATTAGTTTTTAGTTTTTTTTTCTTTTTAGTTTTTTTGTCCCGGTCGTCATTTATATCCCCCTGTTTCCCCCGGTGTCCCCGTTGTAGTTGTGTCCCTGTGTCCCGGTCGTCATTTATATTCCCTGTGTCCCGGTCGTCATTTGTATCCCGGTGTACCGGTCTGTATATACATTCGTTTTTTAGTTTTGTTTTTCTCCTTTATTTTTTTCCTTTTTTTTTCTTTTTTAGTTTATTTAGATTTTTAGATTTTTTATTTTTTTTATTAGTTTTTAGTTTTTTTTTCTTTTTAGTTTTTTTGTAGTTTTTACCTTCTTTTTAGTTTTGTTAATTTTTTTTTTTACTTATGTCCTGGTCGTCATTTATACTCCCTGTGTCCCGGTGCTTTGTTGATTGCTAATCGAACATTCCTTTTGTACTGGTCGCTTTCTCTTTGAGTGTCGTCATTTATTTTTTTCTTTTTTAGTTCTTTTAGTTTTTACCTTTTTTAGTTTTTTTTAGTTTTTTAGATGAAAATTTTTTTTAGTTTTTTCCTTTTTTTCTTTTTAGTTGTTTATTGGTTTTTACCTTTATGTTAGCTTATTTTTCAGTTTTTTCCTTTTTTTTATTTTTTTTTTATTTTTTATTTTTTTAAGTTTTTTACCTTTTTTAGTTTTTTTTAGTTTTTTTAGTTTTTTTAGTTTTTTAGCTTTTTTACTTTTTTTATTAGTTTTTAGTTTTTTTGTAGTTTTTGCCTTTTTTTAGTTTTTTCAGTTTTTTTTTAGTTTTTTATTGGTTTTTACCTTTATTTTAGCTTATTTTTCAGTTTTTTCCTTTTTTTTAGTTTTTTTTAGTTTTTAGTTTTTTTAGTTTTTTACCTTTTTTTAGTTTTTTTAGTTTTTTTAAGTTTTTTAGCTTTTTTATTTTTTTTATTAGTTTTTAGTTTTTTTGTAGTTTTTGCCTTTTTTTTAGTTTTTTTAGTTTTTTAGCTTTTTTATTTTTTTTATTAGTTTTTAGTTTTTTTTGTAGTTTTTGCCTTTTTTTAGTTTTTTCAGTTTTGACGTCACCTGATCCAGTTTTTTCAGGTGACGTAACCTGATCCACGATCCACAGATCCACAGACAACTTATTTTTATATATATAGATAGTTTTTTTTTTTTTACTTATGTCCTGGTCGTCATTTATACTCCCTGTGTCCCGGTGCTTTGTTGATTGCTAATCGAACATTCCTTTTGTCCTGGTCGCTTTCTCTTTGAGTTTCGTCATTTATTTTTTTCTTTTTTAGTTCTTTTAGTTTTTACCTTTTTTAGTTTTTTTTAGTTTTTTAGATGAAAATTTTTTTTAGTTTTTTCCTTTTTTTCTTTTTAGTTTTTTATTGGTTTTTACCTTTATTTTAGCTTATTTTTCAGTTTTTTCCTTTTTTTTAGTTTTTTTTTTATTTTTTATTTTTTTTAGTTTTTTACCTTTTTTTAGTTTTTTTAGTTTTTTTAGTTTTTTAGCTTTTTTACTTTTTTTATTAGTTTTTAGTTTTTTTTGTAGTTTTTGCCTTTTTTTAGTTTTTTCAGTTTTTTTTTAGTTTTTTATTGGTTTTTACCTTTATTTTAGCTTATTTTTCAGTTTTTCCTTTTTTTTAGTTTTTTTTTTAGTTTTTAGTTTTTTTAGTTTTTTACCTTTTTTTAGTTTTTTTAGTTTTTTTAGTTTTTTAGCTTTTTTATTTTTTTTATTAGTTTTTAGTTTTTTTTGTAGTTTTTGCCTTTTTTTAGTTTTTTTAGTTTTTTAGCTTTTTTATTAGTTTTTAGTTTTTTTTGTAGTTTTTGCCTTTTTTTAGTTTTTTTAGTTTTTTAGCTTTTTTATTTTTTTTATTAGTTTTTAGTTTTTTTTGTAGTTTTTGCCTTTTTTTAGTTTTTTCAGTTTTGACGTCACCTGATCCAGTTTTTTCAGGTGACGTCACCTGATCCATCCATCCTCATCTAAAAAACTAAAAAAAACTAAAAAAGGTAAAAACTAAAAGAACTAAAAAAGAAAAAAATAAATGACGACACTCAAAGAGAAAGCGACCAGGACAAAAGGAATGTTCGATTAGCAATCAACAAAGCACCGGGACACAGGGAGTATAAATGACGACCAGGACATAAGTAAAAAAAAAACTAACAAAACTAAAAAGAAGGTAAAAACTACAAAAAAACTAAAAAGAAAAAAACTAAAAAAAGGCAAAAACTACAAAAAAAACTAAAAACTAATAAAAAAGCTAAAAAACTAAAAAAAAACTAAAAAAAGGCAAAAACTACAAAAAAAACTAAAAACTAATAAAAAAAATAAAAAAGCTAAAAAACTAAAAAAACCAAAAAAAGGTAAAAAACTAAAAAAACTAAAAACTAAAAAAAAGGGAAAAAACTGAAAAATAAGCTAAAATAAAGGTAAAAACCAATAAAAAACTAAAAAAAAAACTGAAAAAACTAAAAAAAGGCAAAAACTACAAAAAAAACTAAAAACTAATAAAAAAAGTAAAAAAGCTAAAAAACTAAAAAAAATAAAAAAACTAAAAAAGGTAAAAAACTAAAAAAAATAAAAAATAAAAAAAAAACTAAAAAAAAAGGAAAAAACTGAAAAATAAGCTAAAATAAAGGTAAAAACCAATAAAAAACTAAAAAGAAAAAAAGGAAAAAAGGAAAAAACTAAAAAAAATTTTCATCTAAAAAACCAAAAAAAACTAAAAAAGGTAAAAACTAAAAGAACTAAAAAAGAAAAAAATAAATGACGACACTCAAAGAGAAAGCGACCAGGACAAAAGGAATGTTCGATTAGCAATCAACAAAGCACCGGGACACAGGGAGTATAAATGACGACCAGGACATAAGTAAAAAAAAAACTAACAAAACTAAAAAGAAGGTAAAAACTACAAAAAAACTAAAAAGAAAAAAAAAACTAAAAACTAATAAAAAAACTAAAAAATCTAAAAATCTAAATAAACTAAAAAAGAAAAAAAAAGGAAAAAAATAAAGGAGAAAAACAAAACTAAAAAACGAATGTATATACAGACCGGGACACCGGGATACAAATGACGACCGGGACACAGGGAATATAAATGACGACCGAGACACAGGGACACAACTACAACGGGGACACCGGGGGAAACAGGGGGATATAAATGACGACCGGGACACCGGGACAGGGAATGGTCGATTAGCAATCACCATCAACAAAGCTCAAGGGCAATCATTAGAATCATGAGGTATAGATCTGAATACAGATTGTTTTCCCATGGACCATTATATGTTGCATGTTCAAGAGTCGGTAAACCTGACAATCTATTTATATGCAAAGACAATGGGACAGCAAAGAATGTTGTATATTCGCAAGTTTTACGTAGTTAAAACCATATATATATATATATATATATATATATATATATATATATATATATATATATATATATATATATATATATATATATATATATATATATATATATATATATATATATATATATATATATATATATATATATATATATATCTATCTATATTCACAGGTGGGACATAGGGACACAACTACAATGGCGCGTAACTATTATGGCGCGTAACGACTTACGCGCGCGGGGGGGCTTTGGGGGGGCGCGAAGCGCCCCCACCAACTAGGTGTTGGGGTGGCGCGAAGCGCCACCCCAACAGCTAGTATATATATATATATATATATATATATGTATATATAAATTACAGGGAAACCGGTGGCTTCGCCGCTGGGCCCCGGCGTGAGCGTGAGAGGGGGCCTAGGTGCCCTCCAATTTTTTTGGTCACTTAAATAGGGTACTAGAACTTTTAATTTCCGTTAGAATGAGCCCTCACACGACATTCTGAGAGCAATGGGTCGATATGATCACCCTGAAAAAAAAAAAAAAATAAAAATAAACACGCATCCGTGATCTCTTGTTGTAAAAAAAAGTGAAATTCCACATTTTTGTAGATAGGAGCTTGAAACTTCTACTGTAGGGTTCTCTGATACGATGAATCTGATGGTGTGTTTTTCGTTAAGATTCTATGACTTTTAAGGGGAGTTTCCCTCTATTTTTTAAAATAAGGCAAATTTTCTCAGGCTCGTAACTTGTGATGGGTACGAAACCTATTTTAGAATTGTTGTAATGCCTTGTTAAAATATACAAAACAAATAACAGTTACCAGCCACTAGGCCCCGGCACTCGGCACTTGGAAGGCTTCTATATATGGATTTTCAATGTCGCTTGTCTTTTAACCACAGACAATTTGTGTTTTTTCATACTTTTCAGTTCTAATTTTTACAGTTTACATAATAACTTTAGTGATTCCGAACTGAACTTAAATCCTTAATTTCTCTTGTTTAAAGTAAAACATTAAAATTGTTGCTCAGGCACCATAAATATTTTTGTAGTTTACATAATAACTTTAGTGATTGTGAACTGGACATGAAAAATTGTTCAATTTTTTTCATGTCTTAAAAGACATTGCTTATACTTATAAGAAAACAAAATCGGTTATGATGTTTTTCTAACAACGATCTAAGCTAAACTTAAACTTTTGGTCTTCTTTGTTAAGGTTTTTGAACTAGTGTAGTCCCCCTTTAAGATATCTATAAACATTTTTGCAATTGCCAGTTTTTTCTCTCTTTACACAATTTAATGTCTTTCAATACTAAAGTTTATTCAAAGATGTTTTATTATTGCAGCCAGGCTGATTTCCAACTGTGATTTCTACCAAATTTCAAACTTTTGGTTTTCTTTTTAGTGTTTTTGGATTGCTGTAATCCCTTGTCGAATTATATGCAAATACTATCAACAGCAAGCCTGTTTTCTTGCTGTTCTTGTGATTCCTCTGCACGCTTTCTTTTCTTACTTTCTCTATCAGCAGCAAGTTTTTTGGCATAGACTCTTTGAGCAGCTTCCTCGGCTGTTGCCATTGTAGGTTCTTCAGTCATTTTACAATTAAACATTTTCCGTCCACGATCTTCTTACAATTAAAAATTTCTCTTTGAACGATTTTCTTAAATACCTTTAATGACGTCATCGTCATAACAAACATGACGACAACTAACTTCATGACGACATGATGACATGACGTCACTCGACAGACATAACACACATACAACTTATCTATCTATATATATAAAAATAAGTTGTCTGTGTGGATCTGTGGATGGATCAGGTGACGTCATGTTTGTTCGCATATGACGTCTGAATTATTTCACACTAATACAAAAGAAGAAAAAAACTAAAAAAGGTAAAAACTACAAAAAAAAACTACAAAGAAAAAAAAACTAAAAAAGCTAAAAAACTAAAAAAAACTAAAAAAAGGTAAAAATCTAATAACTAAAAAAAAACTGAAAAAAATAAAAAAAGGCAAAAACTACAAAAAAAATAAAAACTAATAAAAAAACTAAAAAAGCTAAAAAACTAAAAAAAAACTAAAAAAAACTAAAAAAAAGGTAAAAAACTAAAAAAAACTAAAAACTAAAAAAGAAAAAAACTAAAAAAAAGGAAAAAACTGAAAAATAAAAGAGAAAAAGAAAACTAAAAAAATATGAATAAATATATATAAAAATAAGTTGTTTGTGGGTTATGTCTGTCTGTCTGTCTGTCGAGTGAAGTCGTGTTTGTCCGCATATGACGTCTGAATTATTTCACACTAATACAAAAGAAGAAAAAAAACTAAAAAAGCTAAAAACTACAAAAAAAACTAAAAAGAAAAAAAAACTAAAAAAGCTAGAAAACTAAAAAAAAACTAAAAAAAGGTAAAAAACGAAAAACTAAAAAAAACTGAAAAAACTAAAAAAAGGCAAAAACTAAAAAAAAACTAAAAACTAATAAAAAAACTAAAAAAGCTAAAAAACTAAAAAAACTAAAAAAACTAAAAAAAGGTAAAAAACAAAAAAAAACTAAAAACTAAAAAAGAAAAAACTAAAAAAAAGGAAAAAACTGAAAAATAAGAGAAAAAGAAAACTAAAAAAATATTAATAAATATAAAAAATATAAATATAAATATAATACAAATTAGCAATCAACAAAGCACCAAGACACAAATGACGACCGGGACACAGGGAGTATAAATGACGACCAGGACATAAGTAAAAAAAAAAAACTAAAAAAACTAAAAAAATGGTAAAAACTACAAAAAAACTAAAAACTAATAAAAAAACTAAAAAAATCTAAAAATCTAAATAAACTAAAAAAGAAAAAAAAGAAAAAAGGAAAAAAATAAAGGAGAAAAACAAAACTAAAAAACGAATGTATATACAGACCGGGACACCGGGATACAAATGACGACCGGGACACAGGGAATATAAATGACGACCGGGACACAGGGACACAACTACAATGGGGACGCCGGGGGGCACAGGGGGATATAAATGACGACCGGGACACCGGGACACAAGGAATATAAATGACGCCCGGGACACTCAAAGAGAAATCACAGACTGGAACACCGGGACACAAATGACGACCGGGACACAGGGAATATAAATCGATGGCGACTCAGGGAATGGTCGATTAGCAATCACCATCAACAAAGCTCAAGGGCAATCATTAGAATCATGAGGTATAGATCTGAATACGGATTGTTTTCCCATGGACCATTATATGTTGCATGTTCAAGAGTCGGTAAACCTGACAATCTATTTATATGCACAGACAATGGGACAGCAAAGAATGTTGTATATTCGCAAGTTTTACGTAGTTAAAAACATATATATATATATATATATATATATATATATATATATATATATATATATATATATATATATATATATATATATATATATATATATATATATATATATATATCTATCTATATTCACAGGTGGGACATAGGGACACAACTACAATGGCGCGTAACTAATATGGCGCGTAACGACTTACGCGCGCGGGGGGGCTTGGGGGGGCGCGAAGCGCCCCCACCAACTAGGTGTTGGGGTGGCGCGAAGCGCCACCCCAACAGCTAGTTTTTATATATATAGATAGATTTTATATATATAGATTATCGCAATTTTTGCTATTTAAGCAATTTAATATAAACTTCTCCATGCCTGGAATTCTTAAATTTTTTCAAATAAGTATGACGTCATTGCAATACTGATGTATATAAAGATGACGTCTCTCAAATAAATATTTTCTCCAAAATTACGGTTCTTAACGAATTTATCAAACTTCTGATCTATCTAAATGGTTTTTTTTTAGGCCAGAATATACCAGGATGTCAATTTCCCCGAAAAAATATAAAGCCGTTTTCGAGAAAAATACATACGCAAATATTACTTGTTTATAAAGATAGTTCTCGCGTCATGTTTGTCGACTGACGAAATTACAGACCGGGACACCGGAACACAAATGACGACCGGGACACCGGGACAATGGGAATATAAATGACGGCCGGTACACTCAAAGAGAAATTACAGACTGGGACACCGTGACACAAATAACGACCGGGACACAGGGAATATATATAATGACGAAATTACAGACCGGGACACAGGGAATATAAATGACGACCGGGACACTCAAAGAGAAATTACAGACTGGGACATCGGGACACAAATAACGACCGGGACACAGGGAATATATCTTCTTTTTTATAATACAAAAATAAGTTGTTTGTTTGTGTGTTGACTGACGTCATGTTTGTGTGTCGACTGACGCCATTATAAGGATTGAGCATTATGCTGTCATGAAGTTGTTTCTCGACTCACGTCATGTTTGTAGACTGACGAAATTACAGACCGGGACAACGGGACACAAATGACGACCGGGACACCGGGACACAGGGAATATAAATGACGACCGGGACACTCAAAGAGAAATTACAGACTCGGACACCGGGACACAGGGAATATAAATGACGACCGGGACACAGGGACAAAACACAATGGGGACGCCGGGGGCCACAGGGGGGATATATAAATGACGACCGGGACACAGGGAATGTTCGATTAGCACTCACCATCAACAAAGCTCAAGGGCAATCATTAGAATAATGAGGTATAGATCTGAATACGGATTGTTTTTCCCATGGACAATCGGGACACAAATGACGACCGGGACACTCAAAGAGTTTTTTCTTTTTGTAGAACTGGACCCAATCCCCATGTCACCTTTTGGAATATTACCACAGCAGAGGTTATCCCAAATAAACAATATCTTGTGAAGGCAAAACAGATACACTAAAGAAAATTGCTAGTTGTAGCGGCATATTGTCATGTCACGGGACTGGATATCTAAAAAGAAATTGGTTTTTTTTTCTTATGGAGATGATATTTTCCCGCGATAATTTTGTAGATTTACTATATAAAAGAAAATGAGAATTTCTCTTTCATTAGTAATTTTTCTGTGTTATGAGAAGATTACTTTATTTCTTTTTTTTCTTTTTTTTCTTTTTTTTTTTACTGGCTCAGTTTCCGGATTTCAGCGTTAAATGGTCTTCTGTTAGCATGGAATTTTCTACTTCCAAAGGTCGAGGAAAATGTCGCACTCTTTTTGCGCTGTAAATGCTTATTTCTGTAGGGTGTTTTGCTTCCCATGCCGATCCTACTTGGAAACCAAGACCTTTTTAAGTGCATAGACAACTAAAGTAACCTCAACCTACGCAGCATAGTGCCAAATTCTATTATCGATCCCTACAGCCGGGACACCCATTTAGTTGTGGGCGGGAAAAGTTCCCGAAAACAGTTTCTCTGTTTTATGGAATCCTTCTTGCCGAATGGATGATACAGTTATTTCCCCTGGCTAATATAAAACTTTGAACAGGAATGAAAGAAATGGTACATTTTCATTTAATTTTGTGACTTAATCTGTGTACATTCGAGCGGTACTGCGAGCGATATTCATTCAAGTATTAAACGAAACAAAATTTACTGAAAGTAAGGAGCAACATAAAAACTCAGAACGAACATAAATTATTCAGTATATAAAAGGAGGGTGCCCCCTCCTCAATAAACCGCTCTTCGCGCTAAAGTTTTTTTTATCACTTATAAATACGGTTTGTGTTTCAGGAGTCGTTCTTACAGAATTGGAACTGAAGTTCGAACTTTAGCGTAATATATGTATATATATATATATATATATATATATATATATATATATATATATATATATATATATATATATATATATATATATACATATATATATATACTAGCTGTTGGGGTGGCGCTTCGCGCCACCCCAACACCTAGTTGGTGGGGGCGCTTCGCGCCCCCCCCAAGCCCCCCCGCGCGCGTAAGTCGTTACGCGCCATAATAGTTACGCGCCATTGTAGTTGTGTCCCTATGTCCCACCTGTGAATATAGATATATATATATATATATATATATATATATATATATATATATATATATATATATATATATATATATATATATATATATATATATATATATATATATATATATATATATATATGGTTTTAACTACGTAAAACTTGCGAATATACAACATTCTTTGCTGTCCCATTGTCTTTGCATATAAATAGATTGTCAGGTTTACCGACTCTTGAACATGCAACATATAATGGTCCATGGGAAAACAATCTGTATTCAGATCTATACCTCATGATTCTAATGATTGCCCTTGAGCTTTGTTGATGGTGATTGCTAATCGACCATTCCCTGTCCCGGTGTCCCGGTCGTCATTTACATCCCCCTGTTTCCCCCGGTGTCCCTGTTGTAGTTGTGTCCCTGTGTCCCGGTCGTCATTTATATTCCCTGTGTCCCGGTCGTCATTTGTATCCCGGTGTCCCGGTCTGTATATACATTCGTTTTTTAGTTTTGTTTTTCTCCTTTATTTTTTTCCTTTTTTTTTCTTTTTTAGCTTATTTAGATTTTTAGATTTTTTAGTTTTTTTATTAGTTTTTAGTTTTTTTTTCTTTTTAGTTTTTTTGTCCCGGTCGTCATTTATATCCCCCTGTTTCTCCCGGTGTCCCCGTTGTAGTTGTGTCCCTGTGTCCCGGTCGTCATTTATATTCCCTGTGTCCCGGTCGTCATTTGTATCCCGGTGTACCGGTCTGTATATACATTCGTTTTTTAGTTTTGTTTTTCTCCTTTATTTTTTTCCTTTTTTTTTCTTTTTTAGTTTATTTAGATTTTTAGATTTTTTAGTTTTTTTATTAGTTTTTAGTTTTTTTTTCTTTTTAGTTTTTTTGTAGTTTTTACCTTCTTTTTAGTTTTGTTAATTTTTTTTTTTACTTATGTCCTGGTCGTCATTTATACTCCCTGTTTCCCGGTGCTTTGTTGATTGCTAATCGAACATTCCTTTTGTCCTGGTCGCTTTCTCTTTGAGTGTCGTCATTTATTTTTTTCTTTTTTAGTTCTTTTAGTTTTTACCTTTTTTAGTTTTTTTTAGTTTTTTAGATGAAAATTTTTTTTAGTTTTTTAGTTTTTTTAGTTTTTTTAGTTTTTTTAGTTTTTTAGCTTTTTTACTTTTTTTATTAGTTTTTAGTTTTTTTGTAGTTTTTGCCTTTTTTTAGTTTTTTCAGTTTTTTTTTTAGTTTTTTATTGGTTTTTACCTTTATTTTAGCTTATTTTTCAGTTTTTTCCTTTTTTTAGTTTTTTTTAGTTTTTAGTTTTTTTAGTTTTTTACCTTTTTTTAGTTTTTTTAGTTTTTTTAGTTTTTTAGCTTTTTTATTTTTTTTATTAGTTTTTAGTTTTTTTTTGTAGTTTTTGCCTTTTTTTTAGTTTTTTTATGTTTTTTAGCTTTTTTATTAGTTTTTAGTTTTTTTTGTAGTTTTTGCCTTTTTTTAGTTTTTTCAGTTTTGACGTCACCTGATCCAGTTTTTTCAGGTGACGTCACCTGATCCACGATCCACAGATCCACAGACAACTTATTTTTATATATATAGATAGTTTTTTTTTTTTTACTTATGTCCTGGTCGTCATTTATACTCCCTGTGTCCCGGTGCTTTGTTGATTGCTAATCGAACATTCCTTTTGTCCTGGTCGCTTTCTCTTTGAGTTTCGTCATTTATTTTTTTCTTTTTTAGTTCTTTTAGTTTTTACCTTTTTTAGTTTTTTTTAGTTTTTTAGATGAAAATTTTTTTTAGTTTTTTCCTTTTTTTCTTTTTAGTTTTTTATTGGTTTTTACCTTTATTTTAGCTTATTTTTCAGTTTTTTCCTTTTTTTTAGTTTTTTTTAATTTTTTATTTTTTTTAGTTTTTTACCTTTTTTTAGTTTTTTTAGTTTTTTTAGTTTTTTAGCTTTTTTACTTTTTTTATTAGTTTTTAGTTTTTTTTTTGTAGTTTTTGCCTTTTTTTAGTTTTTTCAGTTTTTTTTTTTAGTTTTTTATTGGTTTTTACCTTTATTTTAGCTTATTTTTCAGTTTTTTCCTTTTTTTTTAGTTTTTTTTAGTTTTTAGTTTTTTTAGTTTTTTACCTTTTTTTAGTTTTTTTAGTTTTTTTAGTTTTTTAGCTTTTTTATTTTTTTTATTAGTTTTTAGTTTTTTTTGTAGTTTTTGCCTTTTTTTAGTTTTTTTAGTTTCTTAGCTTTTTTATTAGTTTTTAGTTTTTTTTGTAGTTTTTGCCTTTTTTTAGTTTTTTTAGTTTCTTAGCTTTTTTATTAGTTTTTAGTTTTTTTTGTAGTTTTTGCCTTTTTTTTAGTTTTTTTAGTTTTTTAGCTTTTTTATTTTTTTTATTAGTTTTTAGTTTTTTTTGTAGTTTTTGCCTTTTTTTAGTTTTTTCAGTTTTGACGTCACCTGATCCAGTTTTTTCAGGTGACGTCACCTGATCCATCCATCCACAGACAGACAGACAACTTATTTTTATATATATAGATATATATATATATATATATATATATATATATATATATATATATATATATATATATATATATATATATATATATATATATATATATATATATATATATTAAAAAATAGTAACACTAAATCATTATTTTATAATGCGAAAATTAAGCAAGCAATTGCTAATCTAAAGAATGAATTTGTAATTGTGCCAGTGGATAAAGCTAATAATAATTTTGCCATAATTTGTCAGAAGCTGTATTGTGATATCTTAAAAAGGGAGTTATGCACAACTAATGTTTACGAAAAGGTAAATATAAAGGATGAGAATTTAATTGAAAAGACTGAAGAAATACTTTTTAAAAATTTTAATATTAAAATAAGTGACAATGATAAAAAGTTCCCTTTCCTATATTGGACTGTAAAATTTCATAAGAATCCCCCTAAACCACGGTTTATTGCTGGAGCAGCTAAATGTCCAACCCGCATTGCTGCTACTGACCTCTCTTTAATTTTAAAGGAAATTGTAAATAAACTTAAAACCTATTGTTCTGGTATTAAAAAATTTTCGAATTTTAATCCATATTGGAGTGTTAATAATTCACTGCAGGTGATAGATTCTTTAACAATGGTTTTGGCTTAAAGAATTGAGTCTTTCGATTTTGCGACAATGTATACTAATTTATCACTTAATGTAGTGTTTGATAATTTAAAAACTGTTATCAAGAAATCTTTCCTCTTATCTAGTAAAAGGTTCTTAAAAATAGACACTTATAATAAAAAAGCTATATGGACAAATTGCTTTAATACTACAGTTAACTTGAGATGTTACAGCTTGGATATGATTTTTGAGTTATTAGAATTGGTTTTATACAATACTTATATAAGATTTGGTGGTGATTTGTACAAGCAAATTGTGGGAATTCCCATGGGGGGGAATACCAGCCCATTTATAGCTGACTTGTTTTTAAGTCAACTAGAATATAAATATATGATGGATAAGAATAATCCAATTAATTTAAAACCTGTTTTGTCAAATAATAAAAGATATTTAGGTGATATTTTGGTCTTAAATTGTAAGGATTTCATTGATATTTCTAAAAATATATATCCATCAGAGCTTATTCTTGAACCTAGTCATGGCGCTGGTCATGAAGATCATTTCTTAGATTTAAATATTAATATTTGTGATAATAATAAATTAAGTTTTAAAATGTATAATAAAACGGATGATTTTGATTTTGAAGTAATTAGTTTCCCATTCCCTGAAAGTAATATACACTCAAATATCACATATTCAGCGTTTTTCTCACAGTTACTTCTTTATGCAAGGATTTGTAGTAATTATATTGATTTTAAAAATAGATGTAAAATCTTAAGCCAAAAATTGATATCAAGAGGTTTTTCTGCACATAAATTAACTTGGCAATTTAAAAAATTTAGTTTTCATTATAACGAACTTCTAAATATCAAAGAATTATCTAGAAATACTTAAAGAAATTTTCAACTAATTTCGGAGGTTCGAGAAATGTTGTTGCAGCGCCATTTATTTTGAATTGTGTTTCTAATTGAGCGGATTTTTTTTTTTAAATTAGCCACATCGTAAAGATTAATTCTATAATTGTTTAGTTCATTCAGGTTTTTTGCAATGCGTTAATATTTGTGATTTGGTAAAATTTATTATATTTAGTTTACCTATTGTTGCTAAAAAGAGGGATATATTAACAGGATAAGCTTGTTTTGGTGTTACTTGGTTGTTTTACATTTGCTGTTTTTTTTTCTCTTTCATAGGCATGTAATTTGGGGGTGATACCTGACACGGGGATGCCATGGATATTCTGTGGTAGCCACAACACGTGGCTGGGTAGAGAATTTAAAGTGGCGAAACCCTATATAGGCCAGTGTATTCTCCTGATGAGCCCTTGTGTTGGGTTGTTGCCTCTGAATTATTTGTCTTTATTATTTTTTCTATTGTTTGGTAAATGACGACTTATACTTATTGACGACATGATTGCCTGTCCATGGATTATTCTTTATGGTTGATTATGTATGGCTATGCTGTTTGACCTGTGTGATTGTATGGATGAGTAGGGTTAAGGCCTCATTCAAGTGCTGGTCTATATTAATCACTAATTTAGGAAAACAGTCTTCCTTTTCTCCTTCTGTCTCTCTTTTTTTTTGTGCTGTTGCATTGGTGATATCTCTTTTCATGATATATATATATATATATATATATATATATATATATATATATATATATATATATATATATATATATATATATATATATATATATATATTTATATACATATATATATATATATATATATATATATATATATATATATATATATATTTATATACATATATATATATATATATATATATATATATATATATATATATATATATATATATATATATATATATATATATATATATATATATAGCAATAACAATACTATATGTAGACAATGGGTAAATTTCATAATTTTCAGCCATTCCCAGAGGCATACTTATTGGGCAAATTTCATAACTATAAGGGGCAAAATGGTTATATCAAAGTTTGATCAGAGAAATTTGGGGAAAAAGACATGGGAGGGGGGCTAGTTGCCCTCCCATAATTTTTCACTTTAAAAGGGTTCTGGGACTTTTAATTTCTCTTAAAATGAGCCGTCTTCTGATCTTCTAGGATCATCAGTTCGGTGCGATCACCCCTGGGAAGAACAAAGAAAAAAAACACGGATCCGCGATCCTTCTTGTGGAAAAAAAATACGAAATTCTACGTTTTGTATGATTCCCTGATTCGCTGAACCCGATGGTTTGATTTTTAATAAGATCCCTTGTCTTTTGGGGGATGTTTCTTTTCTTAAAGGAAAAACATTGAAAAATAGAAGGAAGAAAAAAAAAAATCCTTACAATAATTAAACTCTAGACCTACCAAATTTGGTAGATTTATAATTAAAAAAAAAACCTACCATGTGTAGTGATTTTGAATATTAACGATTTAACAGAAGTAAATGCTGTTAAATGTTGACATGAATTTAAAATCCCGAATAAATGTAAAAAATGTTTTTCCCGGGTTTGATACGTAATTTGACAGATTAACAAAAGAATTTGGAGATTGTAGCTTGGGATTTCTAGATGGTGGCCCTCTTTTTATAGCTCTTACTATAATTTCAAAAGATTAGCGGAAGGGGCTAATCGTATCAGTTTCATATATTTTTGGTCATAAGTTCTCAAGTCCTGGAAGCTGCACTCATAATCCAAATAGACATGCAGGTAGGTAATTGGATTAGTGCTCACTACTATTCAAATTTCTAAACTTTCATTTCATGTTGTTAAACTCTGTCCCTTGCTTTATTGCACATTTTTGATGCTAGAATTTGTCCCTTCTTGATGGACATATATTTGCGCTATTTCACTCACACTATTAATTCATAGCAACTTTGAAATAATTATGAACTTGGTTTAATACTTTAAAAATAGCTGTTGAGTTATACAAGCGAAGTTCTTAGAAAATAGCTCAAATATATACGGCTTAGACACGGCTAGACCAAATTATAACCCACTTTTTGGAAAAATTGTAACAAACGTGGTATGTGGCATATACCCAAACTGTTACATTTCCGTGTGATTTGGAAATCGAATTTTGCTGGTTCCTCCTCATAATGTTCAAGTAGTATAGGGGTGGGGGCGATCATGAATAGTCTACTATGATCTAGGATATTAAATGGCATTTGTAATCTGGGATATGACATTAACGCTGGAATTGTCGAAAGAGAATACAACACATTGAAAAAGATCAGACTTATATTGGGGAGAGGCAATTTCAGCTTAAAAAGGGCTGATTATGTAAAAGTAATCGGTGCTTGTATTGAATTCTTAAGATAAATTACAAGCACTTTTTCCAAAAAGGCAATGACGCTCGCCTCAGTCCATGTTTCCTTTTTTGATCATATTAAATAAAAAAAAAATCATACCAAAGGGAGGAGTGACACTAAATTTAAAAATAACAGAATTTAGCTTAAATATAAGAGGGCTCACCACCCCTCAAAATGTTAAGACAATAAAACAAACACAGTTTTGAAAATACATATTAATTCTAGAAAAGGCAAACTATACATCAGCGCAAAGGTTTGGGTGGGGTGAACGTAATATCATAATTAGGGTACTTGAGTGGTGTTTCAAATTTTAGCGTCCCGCCTTATTTTATCTTGAGTTATAATGCCAGTTTAAACTTTTCTCTGAGTATTTAAGACCTTCTTAAATTGTTTGTTTTTTTCGTTTTAGCCTTTTAGTGGTTCTGTTCGAGGTATCTTTTGTCGTATTAGGAGCCAGTCTGTTGGTAATGTCGGAAGACCTTGTCACTGTCATAGAGAAGAAATATATAGTTTTACGGGAGTCACATTTAGTTATTTACTATCTTACCTGTTGAACGTTTCTGTGTTCTCGAAAGAAATGAAATTCAAGGAAATTGCCTTCCTGGAAATATCAAGTGGCAAACTCCCGTTTCGCGGGAAATCTCCCCGCGTATTAATAACGATCGTATTTTTGAATTTAAAAGTATTTGAAAAATTCACTTCGGGAAGTCGCACCCGCAGACAATTCTTTCCCAGGAAAATTCCCCCATTTGGATCCCCCCGTGTATAGTTATCCCCATGCAAATTCTCTACCCTTATAATTCTCCTTCATTGGGCAATTGAATCTATAATCGAAAAACACAATAATGCACTGGATCTATAAACATAAACATCGATTTTTTTTTTCAAATGTCGTGCTTTCCACGATAGAATTAATCCAAAACTGAATAAAAGTTATCCTTTGCCCTACGTTTATATGAATTGCGTAATTAATTTATTTTGGTTCATTATACTGTACACACGAGTCAAAAAAAGATATTCATATCAAATTCAATTTAGTATTGGATCCCCCCCTTCTGCGGAATCCCCCCGACGATTCCCCAGTGGAACATTCTCCGTTTAACCCCCTACCCCCCCCCCCAACAATTCACTCTGAAAATTTTCCTCATAGGAAAATAACGAGAATAATTTTAAATTTGAAAAGTATTTGAAAAATTACTTCGAATACCAGATTAGCGAAACAACAGAGAATTTATTCAATATGTATTTACTAAAAAAAAAAAAAAAAAAAAAAAAAAATTATAATGTTGGAGACTTATTATTTGACGTAAACTCATATATAACTAATCCATTTATTGAATATTCGGAAAAATGTGAACAATGTGAGTTTAACGAGTACTTGTGATGAGGGGTCTCGAAATTCATTCAGCCCGAAAAGTATCAAAATAGTCTTGGGGAGGGCAGATTTTATTACTAAAAGTTTCGCAAGAGCTTACTAAAAGCTCCTTAAAGTTTTGTGGGGATCGGATGTAGGCTAGTAACGCATACAAGACGCAGACACACATACATTCGACTTTACACGTGTAGGTAACCGGATAGTGTCCTGTCAATACCAGGGATCGGTCGCAGTCACTTTTTTCGCTTTTGTTAGTTTTTTTAAGACGAGTCACTTTTTGTCACTTTTTCATTGAATTTGTCACTAAAGTCACTTTTTTGTTCATGTTTTGTGCTCTTTTTTCAACAATTTGTTGAGCTAACGGGAGGTTTGGGCATTCAAGTTCCTAGAAAAGGTAAATTCATTCTTTTAAATAATCCTCCCATAGCTGCTCATAGTCCTCCATTCACTGAGCTTCCACCCAAATTGACTGCTTAGAAGACGGGCGTTTTGGCCCAGATTCTTAAGTTATGTTTACAGTATTTGCTTCTCTTTTTGTGTTTAGCTGTTGCCTGTAGATGGTTCAAATTATGATCCATAAGTATAGGGGATATCAAAAGGTAAGAAGGAATAAGTGTCTGTCATTGGCTTTTTGAGTTTATACTTGTTTGCATAAATATATGAGTCCGCGAGAAGGCTTTCTAAATCCTTTCTGACACCTGCTTTTTAAGGTCATTATGAATGATGTGTAAGACCAAATTTTCGGAAAACTGGTTTTGTAGGGAAGACGAGACTGGACGCATAGTGCAAGAGTGATGTGCCAAGAGAAGTAATAGTGACAGTTCATTTTACTGCAAAATATGCACAAAGACACTCAGCAGCCAAAAAAGATTTCAAGTTCTTTTTCAACATGCCACCCAAAAAGAAACACTAGACGAGCACGTTTACTGTGCTAAGTCCATGTCAGCTGAGACTCACTGGATCAAACTTGATCCACTCAGACTCACTATAATCATAAGGTGGAAATGCTGTACCAGAGAAGAAGTTTGAGATGTTCTGCGAAAGAGGTGCAGTTTCAAAGGCAGAAATAATATGGGTCTTCAAAATAATTGCCAGTTCTTTTGCTGCATCTACGTGTGATGGTATTGCCGGTGTCTTTCCAACTATGTTCCTGGATGCTGTCCCAGAAGGCTTCTTGTTAAATGCCAAAAAGTGACGTACTTATTGACAGAGACAATTTACCATTATTTTAGGGAAATTTTGGTTGAAGATATTCAGATTTCTGACTTTGCACTGGAATATGATGAGACTACAAACATTGATGTAGTAAAGAGCTCGAAATATTGGTCGAAGGATCAAAAACCAGTTATTACTCGGTATCTTGAGCATATTATCGGGGATATGCTACTAGTGAGGATATGAGCCAAAAAGCTCCTCGACTGTATAGAAGATGAAGGATTTCCACTTGAAAGACTGTTGACCCTTGGGAACGATGCTCTTGCTGTCAATAAGAAAGTTTGGTCATTTGTTGACTTGGAAAAGAAAAAGTGGTATTCAAAATGTCTTTTGAATATCGGTAGCTGCAGCATCCACGCAGTGCATAATGCGTCCCAAAAAGGACTACAGGAAATGGGGGGGGTCTGATATGATAATTGCTGTTTACCATTTCTTAAGCGGATGGTATGCTTGTTGTCACTATTTTAGCCAGTATCAGCTAAAAGTTAAGGCTCCGCGACATAAGTTCGTAAAGCACGTCCCCACTTGATGGCTTACCATGGGAAAAGCTGCAAACCGCTCGATAAAGCAATGGCCAGCTCTGATTGAATATTTTCTGGAATTCATGTCAAAGAATAAGAGCTTAACACACTTTATCTCAAATTTGAAGTATCTGAAAAGTGTCAGTTGGCTAAGAAAGCCAACAATGAAAGCTGAAATCGAGTTCTGCAAATACCTTCAATGTATTCACAGGAGTGTTTTGACAGCAAGAGCCGTTGATTCATGTGCTGAATCTTGAGTTGCATTGCTTATCCACAGTTCTCCTCGGACAGATTGTAAATGCCCAATGGTATCAACCATCACCTTGTCGTGGGATTTAAAAGCATAGACAGTGCTGCAGAACTATATCTAGAGCAATCTTTGTGTTATGGGCAAATCCTTTCAGATCTTTCTTCTTCGAAAGCGTCTCAGAAAGATAGGAATTTTTTTTCCTACAAGTTAGGAAGCACCTCAAATCTGCTGTGCGGGATTTTTTTTTTCAAACTGTCGTGTGAACAACGAGTTTTTTTGAAGCCTTAGCTGCTTCAGACCTCCCAAGCCAGATTCCCAGCCGATGGGTTGCAGTGATGTTCTGTACGTTACAAGAAAACGTTCGTTTGAGACGAACATCGAGAAAGTCGAGGGAGAAAGGTTATTATGACAGTTGGACCCTGTGTCACCACCCACGAACAGTACATGAATCGATAGCTATTGGCAAAAGATCCTAGAGCTAGAGACACCAGGTGGTGATGTGAAATATCAGTCCTCGGGTTGTCTAGTTAGAGCAGTTCATTCGCTCTGCCAATGAAGCGCAAACGTGGAGCAAAAGATTTTCTCATTCAGCTCTGTTGATGACTACCATTCAAGCCCGTACATAGGAGTGGACACTAAACGCAAAAGTTTTTTTTTGCTAATGCTAGGCGCAACTGTGACAACAAACCCGAGCTTACTCCGTTCACAAAGAGGCTGCTGTTTTTGACCAATTCAGCTAGAGCTGGCTATGAACTTAGACGAAAACAGGATGAATTGGAAAAAAGAATAGCTTGAAGTTGAAAAGGAAGATGCTGCATTGGCAGTCCAGGACCTGGTCCAGAGGAAACAAAAAACAGCGGAGCTAGAGTCAGAAATAGCGGAGCTACAGTCAAGAAATCGGTAATACTCTTCTGAAAGAAGCAGGAGAGCGTCTGAAGAAAACAGTAGAACATGAGGATTCTTTGAACATTAGTCTTACTCAAAGCATGCTGGAAGCAGCATTAAGAGCTCGTCTTAAAGAAAGGGCAGATAATGCTGAATCTTTGGGAAAACTTGTTTTAAAGAGGAAGTCAGAACTGATTGATCGTTTTTCAAAGAAGCCTAACAAGTGATGACACTAATTGTATTAAGTGTAATTCTACCAGTGATTTGTTACTCTTGCTCATGGACGCCAATCGCACGGTTTATTCCTGTTCGTAAACATTCAAAAGTTCTGTTGCTTGTACCTTTGTTTGCTTGTTCCTTTGTTTTGTTGAAAAATTCAAAAAAAAGTAATTTTTGTTCGTTTTTTATTGCATAGTTTTTTTTTCTATAAGAATCCATAGTTTAGCCGGCTATTTGCATGTTGGGAGAAAACATTTTCAACAATTTTAATCCTGACACAAATAGTATTTTTTTTTTTTTTATTTAATTGACTGGATGTGTTTGGAGAATGAATAGCCTTGAGAGATGGGCTGATTGTCTTCCTATCTCTTTTTACTCTTAGAAAGGACACTAGTACTTTTAATTTTGTTTCTAAGTAGCTCATTTTAATGTTTCAATGATATTTCAAGCTATTATAGAGTGGAGCTGCCTATCGTATTGCTTATATGCCCTTTTGAAAACAAACATACGTACAGTTTTTTCGTTGAATTGAAACTCCCCCTAAACGCTTTCTAGAAGTTTCACCTTAATACTCTTAGCGTCATTAGTTACAGTAAATGTAGTGCTAGTATTAAAAGTATACACATAGTGCCTGCTGGCTTGTTCAAAATCCGCCAAAACTTACTCTTAAGGTCTAACTTATTAATATAAGTTGTTCTAGAAATATTGCTTTGTCATCTTTTCGAAAGTCCACCTGCTCATAGTGTTGATTTAGTTCAACGTCCGCCTAAATATTCCCTTATATTTGATTACTGAAGAAATTATTATATGCTCTTTGGACTATTGGTTACAAAATGGCTCTCTCGCAATTTCGATTGAATGTATTTGGGGAAAAGAGGATGTCAGGGGGGGGGGCTATTTTCCCTCCGTCACGTTTGACTCTTAAAATTGAACTAGAACTATACATATCCAATTAAATTTAAGCAGGTAAAAGTAAGCAAGACGGCACTAGACCCTTAAGGTCCAAACCAGCAGTGCCGATCTCCTTTTTGTGGCCCTTCAGCGAGGGAGTGCAATGGGGGGCTCGGTGCCGACCATCCAGTGCTTTTGCGCACCCTTCCTGCTTACCTTCCTGAGATTTCTCCAGGTATCCATTTAGAGCTAGTTTGACTCTGGCTGAGTTTACAGTCACAACAATGACCCCTGTCCCAAACCAAATGACCGGCTTCGCTTGTGATCGAAACCGTGCTTCTTGGAGAATGAATCCTCACACCAGCTCGTCAACCAATTAGCCAGGACAGCTTCCAATCAAATGAGCTTCCTCTAAATTTCACAAGACCACCCCTTCTATAAAAAAAACTAGCCGTTGGTGTGGCGCTTCGCGCCACCCCCCAATCCCTCCCGCGCGCGTAAGTCGTTACGCGCCATATTAGTTACGCGCCACTGTAGTTGTGTCCCTGTGTCCCACCTGTGAATATATATATATATATATATATATATATATATATATATATATATATATATATATATATATATATATATATATATATAAATATATATATATATATATATACATATATATATATATATATATATATATATATATATATATATATATATATATATATTTATATATATATATATATATATATATATACATATATATATATATATATATATATATATATATATATATATATATATATATATATTTATATATATATATGTTTTTAACTACGTAAAACTTGTGAATATACAATATTCTTCACCTAGTTGGTGGGGGCGCTTCGAGCCCCCAAGCTGCTTCGCGCGCATAAGTCGTTACGCGCCATATTAGTTACACGCCATTGTAGTTGTGTCCCTCTGTCCCACCTATGATATATATATATATATATATATATATATATATATATATATATATATATATATATATATATATATATATATATATATATATATATATATATATATATATATATATATATATATATATTATATATATATATATATATATATGTTTTTAACTACGTAAAACTTGCGAATATACAACATTCTTGGCTGTCCCATTGTCTGTGCATATACAAAGCCTTATATACTTATAATGACGTCATATGCAAACGCTCTTTTTATAAACAAACAAACATGCATACATACAATTTATTTTTATATAGATAGATAGATAGATATACATATACAATACAAATTAACTACGTAAAACTTGCGAATATACAACATTCTTCGCTGTCCCATTGTCAGTGCATATAAATAGATTGTCAGTTTTACCGACCCTCGAACATGCAACGTACAATTGTCCATGGGAAAAACAATCTGTATTAAGATCTATACCGCATTTTTCTAATGATTGCCTTTGAGCTTTGTTGATGGTTATTGCAAATGCAAACCGAATTGGGAATTGCAATCTTTTAAATTGAAAAGGCAGATCCGTTGGAATCATGGGAATGTGAGGAATAAGAACAGCCTCACCCTCAAAAGGCCCTGTCAAGATTGTTGCCTCTATTACGTTTTCCGTTGTTTTTTTTTTTCGGCAAGTCGCGTGCCATTGCAAAGCTTTGGTGGGTTGAAATATTGTAACAATATTATTGGTACGCCTATTTTTAGTTGTAGCACGTGTGGTGGAAACCCTGGGAGATCCAGGGAATCTAAAAATTCAGATGGATAATTAACCGCCTCATTTGGTTCCAGAACTGTGTCGAATGACTTGTAAAGGACTGCCTGGTCTCGAATCTTGGTCAAAACAATATTTTTGATTTCGTGGACGTCTTTATTCTTGGCTGCCAGAATCGCTCGTTCTTTTAGCCATTTATGATTTTTATAATTGGTTAGAATATTCGGAAATACTTTTTCAACCAATTCATTTTTGGACGTCACTAAATTACAGAATTCAGCAGGCAGTTGTATACGTCCTGAAATTGAGTCTACTGGGAGCTTTCCGTTTCCAATTGCCAGCAATGATCTGAAAATGTTTGACCAGAGTCATCGTTTTGCAATCGGACACGCATATTTGTAGTTAATTTTAATGTCTTTACGTGTGACCATAAATTAGATTTTTTCAGGCAAGCATTCATTTCGTCTGCAGGGGTTGATCTAGGTATTATAGGTATTGTTTGCCTGAAATCTCCCGCAAGTAATATTAATGTGCTGCCAAAGGGTTTCGAATTCCCTCGCAAATCTCTTAAAGATTGATCCAGAGTCTCGAACAATTTTTATGTGCCATTGTGCACTCGTCCCAAATAATAAGTTTCCATTGCTGCAATACTTTACCCATCCCAGATGATTTGGAAATATTGCACGTGGGAGTTTCTGTAGAATGAAAATTCAGACGCAATTTCAAAGCGGAACGAGCAGTTCTTCCACCAGGCAGCAACGTTGCCGCTATTCCCGATGACGCAATAGCCAACGCTATGTCATTTTTTGATCGAATTGATGCCAGAATCAATTTTATCACAAATGTTTTACCAGTACCTCCTGGCGCATCCAAAAAGAAGATTTCTCCAACGTTGTTATCGACACAATGCATTATCTTATCATAAATGTTCTTTTGCTCAGACGTTAATTTAGAAATGTTATTTTGTACATACGACAATAGATTACTCGTGCTGTAACTTTGTTCAAGATCCAATTCTACACATTTAGAAACAGCAGCGTTACGATTAGGTGAAGGCATTCCCAAACCCTGAAGAGGTTTGTTTGCCATACATACGCACAAATCTTCAATAATAACTAAAGTGTAGTGATAAATTTCTGATTTTAAATCAAAACTCATATCTGACGTCTCTAGCCGTTTTCGATGGAGTATATCCTTGACCATTTTCGATTTATATTTTTCCCATAACTCTGTAGGAGCTGAAGGAGAGCAAGTTGTTAGTATGATTCCAAACAATGCACGAATTTGACTTGGGGTTGACGTTTCGCACGCGTCATTGATGCAGTTATCCCGTTGTTGGTCATTCTCCAATAATTTCAGAGCTTGGCATGCACTATGGTAAGTGTCATGTATAATACCGTTTACAGTTCTCAAATTATCAAAGGACGTCGGACTGGGTACATTCGCCAAAAGCAGGCGGAGAAAGAAGCATTCATGTTGAATGGGGTGAATGGTGTAGTGTCTTCCTATCGTGGTATCTTTGAAGATGGTAGGCTGGCCGTCGACTGACTTACCGTGTTTCCGTCTTTCAAATACTTTATTTTTAGCATTCCACGTGTAATACGAAGGCACTTCAGTATACAACAGTTTTTTGCAAAAGAATCATTTCGACATAACGAAAAGAAAGCAGTTAACGTTGTATCCGGTGGATTCAGGGCTCTTTGTCGCACGTTGTATTCCGAAAAATAAACACGTTGTCCATTCTGTAAATGTACCGCTAAATGAACAACAGCTCGACTTCGTCCATGTATCGGAAATGAAAGAATTCGCCAAACAGCTTCATTACTGCTAATGTATTTTCCAGCCTTATATTGTACGATTTCATGGATATCACTGATTTCGGACTGCAAGCCAAAAACTGCCATGTCCCTGCCTTTGGTGACGTATTTACATATGTATTTGATTGCCTTTACGGAGTTACAGTATTCAAGGTTTATGTGTGCATTAAATGTTTTTTTGACAATAAAGGTGAATATGGAACAACCTTCGGATTATCTATTTCGATGGTGGTACCGTTATGCTTTTTTATTGTTGCTGTTTTACCGCCATCTTCAGTAGATCTTCTTCTATATTGTGGGTAACCATCATTGCCAGTAATTGTGTTGGGTACTAAAAGTCTAGGATATTGCTTTGTGCACCTTCTTTGGCCATGCATGGTGATTTTTCATTCAGTGCACCGCAAGGTCCATGTATCATATTTTTTACAACAATATCATATAACCCCTTTTCGACATTTTCTTCAGGAATTTCAGCGGAAATCACATCGACAATTTCATTAGAAGTAATTTTATCATGTATCCAGATTAAAATATGTGCGCGTGGCAATCTTCGTTTTTGCCATTCCACTGAGTACATCCAGCATCGCATTGACCCAAACACTTTAAGTTTTACTATGTAGTTTATTAGTGATTTCAACTTTTGCCGGAAGACACGGGCCGTAATGTCATGTCTATGAACCGCCGATTGTCCTTGAAGTAAAAGCTGCCGAATCTCTTCCCAAGATTGATTACATGTAAATGTAATAAATAAATCTGGACGACAATAGAGACGAACATACGCAATAGCATCTTGAACATATTCATGCATATGATGGGGACTGTTGCCAGCATGTGATGAAGGTAAAATCGCTAATCTTCCAACGTTTGTGGTATTACCGTCATTTACAACTGTATCTCACAAATGAATGTATTGTTCAGAGCGGAGCTTGGTCTGATTCAGACGGATAGATAGCAAACGTTCTGATTCAAGTTTTGCATACATATCAACGATGTATTGGTGAAACAATTGACGGCATTTTAAAATAAAATTGTCTTCAACCTGCCGAATCATTAGTCTATAGGAATAATAATGCATTGTGCTGCATTTCTTATCCGTTTGTTTGTTAGTGGATGGATCTTGCAATTTATTGTTAAAGTGATAGCCATCGGCTTCATCCCAAAAAATTATAGGATATTGTAGGGCATCGTAGCATCGATGAGTTTCAGCAATTGTTACCAACTGAGCGTTTCGCTTATGAAGAATAATATCTCGAGGTAAAAACTGATCACCAACCATAACGATTGCCACTTCGTCGATAGTTGGAGCATTATATCTTCCCACATGTTGGCCAGGAGGCGTTTTGTCAGTGGAAATAACAATTTTATGCGTATCAGTAGGCATCAAATCGATGGCTGTTTTGAACAGACACACTAAATTATTATTTTCCTGCAAAAGATGTTGCAATTGGGAAACGATAGTCCTTTCAACGTCTGGAGAAATTTCGCAACGTGCATTCAATTCAGAATTTCTATCACTGATGAAGTACAGTTGTAAAAATTTATGATTCTTGCCTGAGAATGGTAGAAGGGACCCTGCTCTATGATAAATTTGCCCTTTTACTTTGAAAATAGGCATAAATTGATCTTGATTTTCGATTTGGGCACCAAACGACGTCATTTGGAAACATGAGTTATATTTTCTGATGTTTAACAAAAAAACGCTTAGATTCTGATGTAATTCCACTACGCAAAGTCTTCAATGGCTTTGGTGGTGCAGCCAGTTGAGGAAGTTTAACTTTTCCTGAGGCGCAACACATTCCCATTGTTTTACCATTAAATTTCAAGGCCTTGCAATAGGGACAAATTTTAGACATAGTCCCGATTTGAACACATCTACTCATCGACTGGGCTGTACCTGAATACCAAGCGAAAATTTTCAAGTTGCTCTTGTGATTCCTCGGCACGCTTTCTTTTGGTGATTTCTCTTTGAGACGCAAGCCTGTTTTCACGCTGTTGTTGTGATTCCTCGGTACGCTTTCTTTTCATACTCTCTCTATTAGCCTGTGATTCCTTGGCACGCTTTCTTTTCATACTTCCTCTATTAGCCGCAAGCCTGTTTTCACGCTGTTGTTGTGATTCCTCGGCACGCTTACTTTTCATACTTTCTCCATTAGCCGCATGCCTTTTGGCATAGACTCTTTGAGCAGCCTCCTCGGCTGTTGCCATTGTAGGTTCTTCTGTCATTTTAAAATCTATATTAAAAATTTTTCTCTGAAGGCCTTCTTATATACTTATAATGACGTCATATACAAAGCCTTTGCCGTCATAACAAACATGACGTGACTCGACAAACAACTTCATGACGACATAATGCTCAATCCTTATAATGACGTCAATCGACAAACATGCATGACGTCAGTCAACACACCAACAACTTATTTTTATATATATACTAGCTGTTGGGGTGGCGTTTCGCGCCACCCCAACACCTAGTTGGTGGGGGCGCTTCGCGCCCCCCTCCAAGCCCCCCCGCGCGCGTAAGTCGTTACGCGCCATATTAGTTACGCGCCGTTGTAGTTGTGTCCCTGTGTCCCACCTGTGAATATAGATAGATATATATATATATATTTTTTACTACGTAAAACTTGCGAATATACAACATTCTTGGCTGTCCCATTGTCTGTGCATATAAATAAATCGTCAGGTTTACCGACTCTTGAACATGCAACATATAATTGTCCATGGGAAAAACAATCTGTATTCAGATCTATACCTCATTATTCTAATGATTGCCCTTGAGCTTTGTTGATGGTGATTGCTAATTGAACATTCCCTGTGTCCCCGTCGTCATTTATATATCCCCCTGTGCCCTCCGGCGTCCCCGTTGTTGTTGTTTCCCTGTGTACCGATCGTCATTTGTGTCCCGGTGATTTGTAGATCGTGATTGCTAATCGAACATTCCCTGTGTCCCCTTCGTCATTTATATATCCCCCTGTGCCCCCCAGCGGCCCCGTTGTAGTTTCCCTTTGTCCCGGTCGTCATTTGTGTCCCGATGTCCCAGTCTGTAATTTATCTTTGAGTGTCGCGGTCGTCATTTATATTCCCTGTGTCCCGGTGTCCCGGTCGTCATTTGTGTTCCGGTGTCCTGGTCTTTAATTTCTCTTTGAGTGTCTTGGTCGTCATTTATATTCCCTGTGTCCCGGTCGTCATTTGTGTCCCGGTGCTTTGTTGATGGTGATTGCTAATTATATTCCCTGTGTCCCGGTGTCTCGGTCGTTATTTTTGTCCCGGTCGTCATTTGTGTTCCGGTGTCCCGGTCTGTAATTTCTCTTTGAGTTTCCTGGTCGTCATTTATATTCCCTGTGTCCCGGTCGTCATTTGTGTCCCGGTGCTTTGTTGATGGTGATTGCTAATCGAACATTCCTTGTGTCCCGGTCGCTTTCTCTTAGAGTGTCCCGGTCGTCATTTATATTCCCTATGTCCCGGTGTCCCGGTCGTCATTTGTGTCCCGATGTCCCGGTCTGTAATTTCGTCAGTCGACAAACATGACGTCAGTCGACACACAAACATGACGTCACTCGACAGACACACACACAGACAACTTATCTATATATATAAAAATAAGTTGTCTGTCTGTCAGGTGACGTCATGTTTCTGTGTCGAGTGACGTCATGAAGTTAGTTGTCGTCATTTTTGCTATGACGGTGACGTCAATGACGGTATTTAAGACATTTGTTCACGGAAAAATGTTTAATTGTAAAATGACTGAAGAACCTACAATGGCAACAGCCGAGGAAGCTGCTCAAAGAGTTTATGCCAAAAAACTTGCTGCTGATAGAGAAAGTAAGAAAAGAAAGCGTTCCGAGGAATCACAAGAACAGCAAGAAAACAGGCTTGCAGCTGATAGAGAAAGTAAGAAAAGAAAGCGTGCCGGGGAATCACAAGAACAGCAAGAAAACAGGCTTGCGGCTAAAGAACGCAAAACCGCGCAGTTAGATGAAAATCCACCTGGACAGCGAGAGTCAAAACATATCAAAACTGAAAATGATAGCGATGATGATTGGGTTTGGGATTTTGACTTGGATAAGGTCATCAATGCCTACCAGATTTAAGTTAAAAAAACAAAGGTTTGTCGATATGTACTTCATAGTGACGCTGAAAAATAAAGAAGAAAAAGAAAACTGAAAAAAGAAAAAAGGTAAAAAACTAAAAAAAAAACTAAAAAGAAAAAACACTCAAAGAGAAATTACAGACCGGGACACAAATGACGACCGAGACAGAGGGAATATAAGTGACGACCGGGAACCTCAAAGAGAAATTACAGACTGGGACACCCGGACACAAATCACGACCGGGACACAGGGAATATAAATGACGACCGGGACACAGGGACACAACTACAACGGGGACGCCGAGGGCACAGGCGGGATATATAAATGACGACCGGGACACAGGGATTGTTCGAATAGAAATTACAGACCGGGACACCGGGACACAAATGACGACCGGGACACAGGGAATATAAATGACGACCGGGACACTCAAAGAGAAATTACAAACTGGGACACCGGGACACAAATGACGACCGGGACACAGGGAATATAAATGACGACCGGGACACAGGGACACATCATTAGAATAATGAGGTATAGATCTGAATACGGATTGTTTTTCCCATGGACAATTATATGTTGCATGTTCAAGAGTCAGTAAACCTGACAATCTATTTATATGCACAGACAATGGGACAGCGAAGAATGTTGTATATTCGCATGTTTTACGTAGTTAAAAACATATATTTATATCTATCTCTATTCACAGGTGGGACACAACTACAATGGCGCGTAACGACTTACGCGCGCGGGGGGGCTTTGGGGGGCGCGAAGCGCCCCACCAACTAGGTGTTGGGGTGGCGCGAAGCGCCACCCCAACAGCTAGTTTTTATATATATAGATATAGATATTACATGCCCCCCGTGGCATAACCTAAAACCCTTGCCCCCCTGTCTCTGGGGGTTGTGTCAACCTCAAAGGCCTTGTTGTGTAATCTTTGAACTATTTTTGAACAAATGACTATCTAAAAATTTCTGTCGGATGTCTTTGGGGAAAATGTGACGTGGGGGTAAAGCTGCCCTCCGGTAAGTTTGACTCTTAAAAGGGCACTTAAACTTCCGATTTTGAATCCAGTGAGCCCCCTTCGAAGTTTGTACGACCACACTTTCCATAAACCTTATATTTCCTCGGGGCATAACTTACAAACCTTGCCCTGAGGGCTCTGGGGGGGGGGGGGGTTCTCATCCCCAAAGAGATAATTTCTAGACTTCTAAACTACGTCAAACAAAATAGCTATCTCAAGATTTTGATTGGAAGTGTTTGAGGGAATGATTTGTTTGAGGGGGGCTGGTTGCCCTCCAATCACTTTTGACTATTAGAAAGGGCACTAGCTCATTCATTTTCAACCGAATGAGCCTTTTTCGAAGTTTCTAGGACAACAAATGACCATATTAAAATTTCTATCTGATGAATTTCGGGAAAAAACTACGTGTGTGTGGTTGAGGACGGGGAATATCTGCCCTCTCATCACTTTGACCCTTAAAAAGAGAACTAATACTTCTGATAACCAATCCAATGAGGATTGGTTGATTAGACTAGGTAAGCCCCCCGCCTGAAATTCAGTTTTGAAATAAAAAATATCTCCTGGTATCCCCTTGAAAAATTACTCTTATCCCTTCCCCAAACAAAAATTCTAACTAAATTGCATTGTTTCCGTTGACCGTATTTTCCGAGAAACGCGGCAAATCACGGGATTTGGCGTGTTATCTTTCTATCAGTTCAAGATCTTCGATAATATCTATCTTTAATGGGCTTCGAAAATGATCCAAGTTCTATACATCCTTCAGCCCCAATTGTTACATGAAGTCTTATCATAATTTTCAATAAAATTTGGAACTCTCTGCCAGAAATTTACGATCTATCCATTTTTACTTTGAAGGGAAACTTCAAACCTGTGTTTCTACTTTGTGTATAATTTAAACAACCCAAGAAAAAAATTCTTAATCGAAACTCGTACTATGAACTTTAACCTCCATTTCTCATGTCTCCTTGTTCGAGCTTTTTGAGAGGGAAGCCAATATCTCAAATAAATTTCGTCTGAATCACTCAATTCCTTGCATACCTACTCCCTTGTCCCAGTTGTGTAGTCACCAGGTCCTCTGCATTGAGTGCTCAATCAATATAGGAAGCTCAGAACAGACAACGCATTACAAGAAATACAGTCCCGTGAGCCCAAAACGATATACCGGACGGAGACAATCCAACATGTTCAACTTGAACTAGAAGCTCTGCAAAGAGAACCCAAACCGGTAAACTCAACTTAGATAATCCAACCAGTTTAACTTCAAAAGGAAACTCAGTACATGCAGCTGAACCTGTTCTACTTGTTGCAGGAGCTTAAAGTCTTCGCTTTGAGTTACAATCCTTCACAATCAAACTTTTAAAGCTATCTAAATTTGTTAGTTAGTTTTCAGTTAGTTTATTATATCCATAGGCCACTCAATGCCTTTTATTTCTACATGTATTATTTTACGAATGGCTGGTATTCCTGCTACCTGCACGTAGGAGAGGGATCCAGCCCTTTCTGATTGATTCAAAGGACTGACTACCCTCCCCCTCCCAAAAAAGAGGAAGAAAAATGTGCTTGAAAATAAACACGAATAAAATGTTTTATTTCAAGGTAAATAATCTATTCTTCTTTTTTTTTTAATATTAAACGTGGCTTGGAAACATTAGCATTTATTTTTGTAAGTAACGTTGGGAAATCAGATCCAAACAACTGAAACTATTATTTGAATTTCCTTTTCTTTTTTTATCGGCACTGTCTCTGAAGATCGATGCCGTTCAAAGTAAGGGTCGTGTAAGCTGTCCTAAGCACAGTGGCTGAGGGTTGGGCAGCGACCAAGATTTTTAACGTAATTGCTTCAATCATTTGCTAGTTCAATCAAAAATTTTTAGAGAGGATGGGGGCAATATTAAATTGTTCTGTGCACCACCAATCCTTGGAACGGCACTGCCTAAAATTAATTATGAAAACAAAGAACAAAGACGGAGCAATAAGGTGAAGTGCTGTTTTTGGAAGCCTCTCGATTGTTGTTGTTCACGCTACGATTAGCGACCTGGACTAAATGATGTAATTCTCTGAAATAGCACAAATGCGAGTAGATTTTGTGTTCTAATAATAACTAATTTGTTTAGAAAGGGCTACTGGGGTGAATTTTAGAGTCATTATTGCTTTGTTATCCCAGTTCAAACTGATTTGTTTTGGAAACCTTTTTCTAAAGAAAAAAGGTATCTCTTAATAAGGCTTTGGTTTTTGTTGCTTAGATGTTCGCTTAAATTCAAGTATTTAATTGCGTTGTAGTTATGCTAAAGCCAGGATTGCCTTCTATGTTGCATGTTTTGTATTGGATGTTTTAGTTGCTAGGAGATTTTCTCTTTTCAACGCTGTTTTTTTTTTTTTTTTTTTTTTTTTTTTTAACTGTTTCATTCATCATTCGAAACTTTGTCAAACCTTTTGGACAACTGTAAGTAAGGAGAAAAGTCAGCCAATTGTGACTGAAAATTGAAAAAACAGAATTTTAATAGTAATTATTAACCCGACATGAGGATTGGCTTTATATGCCGATTCTGAATAAGTAAAATTCATGAAGTTTAATGTTACCCATCAAACGTTACTGTGAAATTTCCTGTTTTCGATAAAGAGGGGAATACCCCCCAAAAAGGAAAGTGATCTTGATGAAACTCACACCGCTAGATTCAGCATATTAGAGATTTCAAGGTCCTATCTATAAAAATGTAGCATTTCACATTTTTGCCAGAGGACAGAGCGTGGATACGTTTCTTCGTTTGTTTGCCCCCCCCCTCCTCTCCTCCTTTGGGGGTGATATTACCCAACGAATGGTCATAGAAGATCTGGAGTCGGCTTATTCGAATGAAAATTAAAAGTTCTAGTGCTCCTCTCAAGTGACCAAATAGATTGTGCGACGGAAAAGTGGCGTTTTGTGCCATTTAGTAGCACCCGAAGACGATTTTGTCCCAACGAGAACCAAATTGCGACTGGTTGAAAATGTTGAGATAACCAATATATCTAAAAGTATAAAAAAAAATACATATTAAGGTTCGGATTTGCATAAAACGTATTGCCGCATGGTGGTGCATTTGTTTTTTCTGTAAGTTTTGATTTTATTTTTAAATCTGTTTACCCTTTTGCGGGTGTCAAAAAATTAATTCTTATGTTCGGCACTTCAACAAGTTCCAGCTCAGTTCTGCGTTGAGGGCGTACATCTACCTACTTATGACTGTGACCGCGACTACTTGAAACTGTGACTATTTCCAACCGTTATTGCGACAGCGGCTTTCGGGACTGAGACTACTTCCGATGTACTGCTACTAATGCAACTACTACTTCTACTTTTTCTTCTACTAGTACTACAACTATTGAAATAAATCAGAAGAGCTTGTTAGGAGTAATTACAGGTTGTCGAAATGATATAGATGGAATACGTCAAAAACGAAATAGGGTATTAAGTTGAAACGTCCAGGGAAAGATGAGGTTGATGTAAGGACAAATCAAAATACAATATGTATATCCAGACTGTCAAAACGATGTCTCTGTAATACCCCAGGAACAGCTAAGGGTATTGCGTTGGAAATTTCAGGACATGTTGTTGGGGATGTCTAACTGAATGTAAGGACACTCTGTACATGCAAGGTTGTCAAAAGGGCATATCTGCAATATCTCACGGAATGCTAGAGATGTTGGCTTGAAATTTTTAGGGCATGTTCAGGGGAATATTGCACTAATAAAAATAAAACCATGTGCTTCCAGGTGGCCGAAAGGTCGTATCTGCAATACCTCAGTAAAGGAAAAGGACCTTTAAGCAGAAAATTGCAGGAAAAGTTGTGAATAGCGTTTTACTGAAGAAAAAGACGCTACGTATCAAAGTGGTAAAAAGGACGTGACTGCAATATTTCAGGAACGGCTAATGGTATTAAGTTGAAATTTTCGGGGGATTCTGGGCGTGGGACTTTCCCAGTAAATTAAAGCTACTCTGTGCATCCATGTTGTCGAAAGGGTTTTTCTGCAATGTTTCAGGGACGACTAAGGGTAATAAGTTGACACTTTCAGTGCATGTTGGGATAAATAAGACATCACTGTGTGTTTCTGGGTTGTCAAAAAGACGTATTTGTAAAATCTCAGGATTGGATAAGGATACTAAAGTAAAACTTTTAGTGAACATCCACATTGTCAAAAGGGCACCTCTGCGGCATTTCTAGTTCCGTTCGGCTAAGGGTACATTTTAACAGCATAAGGGACCCAGCTGAAACTCGACGGGGGAATTGGATGTGGAGATCAAGAAGATTTAAATTTTGACTGGGCGACCAAGAGGAGCTTATCAGGGATAAAATGAAAGTTTGAATATAAAATGTTTGAATTGATTCATTTGTAAAATGCTCTTATTATGTTGATCTGATAAAAATTTCAGGCCGTGAAGACATCTCAATTAAAGTTTCAGAACCAAGGGAACGTTAGCTGGAAACAACTCATTGATTCTTGACATTTTTTCTTTTTCTTCTCTTTTTTACGAAAGATCAGAGCTCTTTTAAATAAATGAGCTCAAATTGCATTTATTTGGACAAACAAGCAGTCAAAAAAATATTACAAAATTTTTTTCGTAATATTCTAGAAAAAATTTATATATAGAAAAATATTCTATAATAAAATATTATATTCTATAAAATTATATTCTATAAAATATTCTATAGAAAAAATATTCTATAATAAAATTGTCGATTAATATTTCTCAATGCATATGGTTTTTTCATGATGGGGGTCAAAATGGCTTCAACCCTTTAGAACCCCTGTGGAAACCTATAGAAAGATTATGGAGATTTCCAATCCATTTTTCCCCGTACCCGTCCATCCGAAGTTCTTAGTATAATTAATTTGAAGAAATCTAAAAAAAAAAATTGGAGGCCACTTACCCCCTCCTCTGTTTTAGTCTGATTAATGAATAGTAGGTTATATTTTTTTCAAGCAATTATTAACGAGTTTCTGCTTTCTGTTTGTAAAAAAGACCTTGCTATGACGCAGAAAAAACTGAGATGATACCAAGCACCATCTTACAAATCGAGGTGACGCTGAAAGCACGTGTTGACCGAAACTTTAACCCTTCTAGGAGCCTAGTTCTTGGCAACTCTGGCTGCAGCCTAGTAAAAAGCAAACCATAGCAAAAAAGGATTTTAAAAGAAACTGGCAATTATTTACAAGGTTATACAATTTTAAAATAGTAAGCTTCATTTAGGTTAATATAAAAGGTATAATTAATATTAAAGGTAGACCAATAAAATCACCCTTATGAAAACCCTTTACCTATTAGTAAGTCCAATGTGCTACCTTTTTTCTTCTTTTTTTTTAAAATAAAAAGATTCTTTTGACAAATGAAGGCAAGGAAGGACATTATAACTTAAAATGAGTAAGTTCGACTTTTTTGTCCACATTCTTTAAGCACAACTCGTTGAATACAAGGGCATTCGGATTTGAATAAGAAATAATTTTAAAACACTCTAAAACTGTAGCCTAAAGAGCGGTGGAGGGGGTAGGGGGTTCGGTCCCCATCATATACGAAATCGTTTCTGTTCGTTTTAAGTTTCAGTGTTATTCCTTGCTTTCATTTGCAAAAACATGTTTTTTTGTTATTTAGTTTCTGGATTATTTTCAAAACATACCGTGGCCTATGCACGATATGGTAGGAGATTATGGGTGAGCAATCGAAAGGGTAGGAGATTAGAGTTTAGTAGAAAACTTTGGTATAAAAGTGCGCTTTTTGAGAGACTAGGAACACATACCCTTCCGAACCTACGCAATAACACACCACTCCTCTTCATAATAGCTAATGCGAAGTTATACATCTTTGTACATCAATTTATCATACATTAGATGAATCAACTTGGTTAAATAAAACTTTAAAAGAAGTGCCGGTACTCGGATATATGCGCCCTACCTTAATATTCAGTCTCCCTAATGTACGAAATTGTTTCTCTTCGTTTTAAGGTTTAGTGTTGTTCCTTGCTTTCATTTGCAAAAACTTGTTTTTCTTTTATTTAGTTTTTGGGTTGTTTTTCAAATCATACCACGGCCTACCCAAGATATGATAGGAGATTATGGGTGAGCAATCGAAATGACAGGAGATTAGAGTTTACTAGAAAACTTTGATATAAAAGTGCACTTTTTGAGAGACCAGGAACACATACCCTTCCGAACCTACGTAATAACGCACCAGCCCTCTTCATAATAGCTAATCCGAAGTTATACATATTTATACATTACTTTATCATACATTAAGCGAATTAACTTGGTTAGATGAAGAAGTGTCGGTATTTGTATGATATACGCCCTAACTAATGTTCTTCTAATATTTTCTCTGATGCTCAATCCTAATGAAACATACCAAAGTAAGATAAAAACATAATACTTTAAAAATAAGTTTGAACTATATTTTTGCACATTAGGGAGATGGGGGGGGGGCAAAGTGTAGCGGGTCTGCATGCCTAATGTGATAGGTACACTTATTCCACACATTATGTAGTAAGAATTGTTTTCTACTCCACACTGTCCAAATGATTAACCCCCTCCCCCTAATGTGCAAATATGTAGTCCAAATTATGTATTTTCCATCTATTCTGTCACTTCTTTTTTTCTTATCTCACGCTAAACTTAAAGAAACTAACGAAAAAAAAACAGTTCTATAATGCGTCAATGAATGAACAACTAGAACGGTAGGGCGTATATCATATAAGTACCGAGGTGTCTACCTTAACTTAACATTTATTTTATATGGACTACATGAATGTTTTGGAAAGAATGTGCCCCTGTATGGCATCATTAACTCCGAAACAGGAAAGCTGAATGTATAGTAATTTTCAAATTTTTAATCCATTGACTGTCTCAGAATTTTTAGTCAACAACAACTTTACCCTCTTTGGTCAAAATTGTATTTTAGTGCCACCAAATGGCAAAAAGGCCGCTTTGCGGCGCAACCTCTTGGGCTATTAAAAAAAAATAAAAAAAATCGTATTTTTCGATGTGTAACTTTGAACTTGGTCATTTTATTCTCTTGGAATCACCATACAAAGCCGATTACTTTGATATATGTATTTTACCAGATCTCATTCTTTTTGAGTTTTCGGCTATCATTAGCCCATGTCGCTCCGCATTTTCTTTCGTTACCATGAACTGTTCGATCACGCTTTTTTTCGTTCCCCCCCCCCAAGGGATGATTGTATAAAACAAATGCGCGCAAAATATAGGAAGAAAGCTGATCTCGACGGAAGTGGAATTATATAGTCCCGCATTTAAGTAACAAAAAGATTTTGTTTAGTAACAAATTCCACAGAAGCCATTTTTCGAAGTGCTTTTAAGCAGGTTTCATCGTTCATTATGTCAGTTAAATGGAAAAGAAAAATTGTCAAGAATACATATCATTGAGAACATATCATCGCTTTTACTGGTTATATGTCGTAGAAAAATTATCCCCCACCCCCTCTTTAGATAAAATCCTGGCTATGTCCCTAAATAGTGGTTTTAGTAACGTTAAAAGAAAGAAAGCTTTTTTTTGCATTTTTAAAGTTTTTGATTCATTTTTACCGTGAAACTCTATGCGTTTTGTAAATCCAAAAATAGATATTTATGTCGAACTTAAAATTACCTGGGAGAACAATTCGTATCAAAGAGTCTTTTTTAATTCCGAACTGTAGTTTTTTTTTTAAATACTGCTTACTACTATCAATTTATTTTTAGGGGGGGTTTCTAGAAGAGTAAGAATGTTTCACAGGTAGTAATATTGGTTTTAACCCGAATTTTGTGTTTTGAAACTCTCTGTAGGATCCTGTCAAGCTTTGTATATGTGAACTCAGGCTTCCTCCCCTTCGCTTAGGGGTGTTATAGGGAAACTTATGCTAAGATTAGAGGAATCCCTTTCCAGAAAAATGTACAAAGTTCTACTGCTGTCTTTCCCTGCTTACCTCCTTTCTGTTTTATCATGTATTTATTATTTTCTACTTAGCACACAATTGATTGGTTCAGTATATCATGCAACGAAGCAGGCTTCTAATTCCACCTACAAGTTTTACTTTTACTTCGTACTCTTAAAACGCTAGAGCCCATCATTTTACCACACCCACTGTGTTGAACTCTGGAATAATTTGTCGTTTACAGCAGCATTGTCAGGTTTCAAAGCAATTGCTTTCCGAGACCTTTTGGCCCCGCCACACCCGGCGAACAGTATGAATTTCTTGAAAATTATTAATCTGCTGCCTTTTTCAGACGGATCGAAAACTATTGAAGATCCTTGGCGAACGACCCGTTTTAACTCATGGCGGAAATGATGTCATTTTGGTTGTGAATAGTACCTGTTTGAAACTGACAACTAAAGATGGCGTTCTCATCGCTTGTCATGAAATGCCCAACATTTCGTTTGCTTCTGGTGGTGACCCAGTAAGTTTTTTCTTTTGCTTCTCTGATTTGATCACGCTTTTCCCGGAATTTCTCTTGAAAATGAAAAGATCTCTTTAGCAGACCACGTGCTTATTGCGTTTGTAAATGGGTATTTACTTCGTAGAAGCTAAGTAAGACTAACTGGGACAAAGCATAGATTGTGCTCTTGTCTTTAGAAAGCATGGAGCTCATCAGCCCTACTTATGGTAATTTTGCTCGCTTTGAGTTTGACTTGGCTATTTATTGTAATTTCTCTTTGTTTTGAGTTTCATTTAATTTGCTCATTCTTGGCTTAATGGAGCTCTTTACTTTTCTTTGAGTTACTGATTTTATGGGAAAAAAAATTTATATTAATTTCTGTTCGTTTTTTATTTACATTAGTCTTTTTCGTGGAAAAAAGAAAAATTTTAATTTTTCAGTTTTTTCCTATAAAAATCTACAATATGGTTGCTATTTGTATATTGGAGAAACTTTTCAACAATTGTTAATCCAGATACAAACAGTATTTGTTTAATTTGGTTTTATAGCTTCTGAAGTTGACCTGAAAAATAAAACTTAATATCATTCCCAAAAGATGCTATCTATGCCCTTTGACAGTCTGTATACACTTACACTCTTTTTATTTATTTAAGTTGTAGGAGCAGATGCGGTCATAGTAGTATCCCCAAAGGTTCCAGCTTAATACCATCAGTCGTTGTCGACATATTGCTAAGGTGTCTTATTGGCAACCATGGGGGTTGACATCTAAAGGCATAGTTGCTGGACCTTTCTATTATGCTGAACAAAATGGCTGTCTCAAAATTGACTGGACGTGTTTGGCAAATGAATGGGCTTGAGAGAGGGGCTGCTTCCCTTCCAATATCTTGTTACTCTTAAAAAGGGCGCCAGAACTTTTAATTTTGAATTGAATTAGCTCCTTTAAAAGTTTCAATGATATTTCTAGCTATTATAGGGTGGTGCTGCCTATGATATTGCTTATAAGACCTTTTGAAAACCTGTATGCATATATTTTTTCCTTTTAAATGTTCCCTTAAGTTTTATCTTAATACCTTTATTATCATTAGTTACATAACTGTAGTGGTAGTATTAAAAGTGTACATATAGTGCCTTCTGGCTTGTGCAAAATCTCCCACAACTTACTTTTAAAGGTATAAATTAATAATATATGTTGTTCTTCAGATATTTTTTTGTCACATTCCCAAAATTTTTGCCTTAAATTCCTTAGGCTTATTAGCAGCAGTAGAACTAATTGTAGTAGCCTAAGCTTTCGTGGCAGTAGTAGTAATAGAAGTAGTAATAATAGTAACAGCCGGAGTAGAATGAATAGAAGTAGTAGCATTAGGACGCAAATATTTTCTTTTGGTTAGTTCAACATCCCTCTTTACAAGCTCTACCAGTTTCAACTTCACACACCAAACTGTTCCTAAGATATTGCTGTTACACCTTTTTGACAACCTGCAATCATAGGGTGTCTTTTGATCCAGTTCACCTCTCCCCCTTAACATTTCTCGAAAACTTCATCTTCATGCCCTTAGTCACAGTTGTAATACTATTCACAGTAGTAGTATTGATTTTACTACTAGTAAGTTAGCTACTAGTTTCTTTCTTACTTGGGCTATTTACGAGTAATTTTTGACGAATATTAAAAAGTAAACGAAACCGGCGATACCTCTATAACGCTATCTTTATTAAATAAAAATCAAACAGTTCGTGGTGACGAACTGTAGTAAGGAGCGACCCGGCTCAATAGCAACCAAAACTCTAAAAAATGGGGTTTTGATATCAATAGCTACATCAAAAGAATCGCATTTTAATGCTGATTTTAAATATATAAGTTTAATCAAAAGTTACGAGCCTGAGAAAATTTGCCTTATTTTAAAATATAGGGGGAAACAACCCCTAAAAGTCATAGAATCTTAACGAAAATCACACCATCAGATTCAGCGTATCAGAGAACCCTATTGTAGAAGTTTCAAGCTCCTATCTACAAAAATGTGGAATTTCGTATTTTTTGCCAGAAGACAAATCACGGGTGCGTGTTTATTTGTTTGTTTGTTTTTTTTTGTTTTTTTTTCCAGGGGTCATCGTATCGACCAAGTGGTCCTAGAATGTCGCAAGAGGGCTCATACTAACGAAAATAAAAAGTTCTAGTGCCCTTTTTAAGTGACCAAAAAATTGGAGGGCACCTAGGCCCCCCTCCCGCGCTCATTTTTTCTCCAAAGTCAACAGATCAAAATTTTTAGATAGCCATTTTGTTCCGCATAGTCAAAAACCATAATAACTATGTCTTTGGGAATGACTTACTCCCCCACAGTCCCTGGGGGAGGGGCTACAAGTTACAAACTTCGGCCAGTGTTTACATATAATAATGGTTACTGGGAAGTGTACAGCGTTTTCAGGGGATTTTTTTTTTGTTTTGGGGGTAGGGTTTAGGGGAGGGAGCTATGTGGGAGGATTTTTCCTTTGAGAAATATGTCATGGGGGAACAGAAATTCAATGAAAAGGGTGCAGGATTTTCTAAAATTACTATAAAAAAAACAATGAAAAAATAAACATGGAAAAGTTTTTTTTGGAAAAACATGGAAAAACGAACTGTAGTAAGGAGCGACCCGGCTCAATAGTAACCAGAACTCTAAAAGATGGGATTCTGATACCAATAGCTACATCAAAAGAATCGCAATTTAGTGCTGATTTTAAATATATAGGTTTCATCAGGTTTAGTCTTGCCCATCAAAAGTTACGTGCCTGAGAAAATTTGTCTTATTTTAGAAAATAGGGGAAACACCCTGTAAAAGTCATAGAATCTTAACAAAAATCACACCATCAGATTCAGCGTATCAGAGAATCCTAATGCAGAAGTTTCAAGCTCCTATCTACAAAAATGTGGAATTTCGTATTTTTTGCCAGAAGGCAGATCACGGATGCGTGTTTACTTGTTTGTTTGTTTTTGGTGTGTTTTTTTCCCAGGGGTGATTGTATCGACCCAGTGATTCCAGAATGTTGCGAGAGGGCTCATTCTCACGCAAATGAAAAGTTCTAGTGCCCTTTTTAAGTGACCGAAAAAATTGAAGGGCACCTAGGCCCTCTCTCACGCTAATTATTTTCCCAAAGTCAACGGATGAAAATTCTGATAGCCATTTTATTCAGCGTAGTCGAAAAACCTTATAGCTATGTCTTTGGGGACGACTTACTCCCCTGCAGTCCACGTGGGAGGGGCTACAAGTTACAAACTTTGACCAGTGCTTACATATAGTAATGGTTATTGGGAAGTGTACAGACGTTTTAAGGGGGATTTTTTGGTTGGGAGAGGGGTTGAGAAGAGGGGGATATGTTGGGGGAACTTTCCATCGAGGAATTTGTCATGGGGGAAGAAAATATCCATGAAGGGAGCGCAGGATTTTCTAGCATTATTTAAAGTAAAAACAATGAAAAAATAAATATGAAAAAGTTTTTTTCAACTGGAAGTAAGGAGCAGCAATAAAACTTAAAATGAACAGAAATTATTACGCATATGAGGGGCTCACCTCCTCCTAATATCTCGCTCTTTACGCTAAAGTATTTTTAGTAATTTCAACTATTTATTCTACGGCTTTTGTGATTCAGGGGTCATTCTTAATGATTGGGACAAAATTCAAGCTTTAGTGTAAAGAGCGTGGTACTTACGAGGAGGTGAACCCCCTCATATATGTAATAAAAACATGAGGATACAAAAGTTCGCTACGTAAGCTAATTTATAAGCTATGTATATTTTTTACTAATAAAACATTTGTAAAAAATTAAAAGTTCTAGTTGCCTCTTTAAGTAACCAAAAAATTGGAGGGCAACTAGGCTTCCTCCCACGCCCCTTTTTCTCTCAAAATCATTCGATCAAAACTACGAGAAAACTATTTAGCCAAAAAATTCCTCTGCGGAATTTTAATTATTAGAGTTTTAATTATTCTTCTGCGGAAAGCCAGAATCAAAACATGCATTGATTCAAAAACGTTCAGGAATTAAATAAAAAAAAAATAAACAAGTTTTTTATCTCAAAGTAAGGAGCGACATTAAAACTTAAAACGAACAGAAATTACTTCGTATATGAAAAGGGCTGCTTCCTCGTCAACGTCCCGCTCTTTACGCTAAAGTTTTTTACTGTTTTAAAAAGTAGAGTTGAGAGAAAGAGCCAAACTTTAGCATAAAGAGTGGTGCGTTGATGAGGAAGCAGCCCTTTTCATATACGAAGTAATTTCTATTCACTTTAAGTTTTAATGTCGCTCCTTACTTTGAGAGAAAAAAAAATGTTTGTTTTTTTATTTAATTCATAAAAAGGGCAATAGAACATATTATTTATAATCAAATGAGCCCATTCTGGAATTTTAATGACCGCCCTTTCCGTAAAAACCTTTTATGCCCTCGGGGCATCACTTACAAAACTTATGCTGAGGGCTGTAGGGGGGGTATCCTTAAAGACATAATTTCCAGACCTTTGAACTACGCTGAACAAAATGGCTCAAAATAATATAGCATACTGGGAGGAATCATTCGATATCATTTTGATTAGAAGTGTTTTGGGAATTGGTGGGTGTGGGGGGACTTATTACCCTCCAATCACTTGTAATTAATAAAAAAAATTATCGGATGCATTAAGGGAAAATACGAGGTGTGGGGGTATCCACCTTCCGATCACTCTGAATTTTAACAAGGACGCTAGAACTTCTGATTACCAATCCAACAAGCCTCCTCCGAAGTTTATATGATCACCCTTTCTATATAAACTTTATGTGCCCCCAGGGCTTAACTTTCAACCCTTGCCCTTGGGGCTGTGGGATGGGAGTAATGTCATCCTCAAAGACATAATTTCTGGACCTTTCAACTGCGTTGAACAAAAAGGCTATCTCAAAAGTTTGATTGGATGTGTTTGGGGAATGCTGGGCTTGGGAGAGGGGTTAGTTCCCCTCCAATCGCTTTCGACTAATAAATGGGGCACTAACCCCTTGAATTTGCAATCGAATGAGCCCTTTTTGAAGTTTCTACGACAACAAATGGCCATCTCCTAATTTCTATCAGATAAATTTCGGGAAAATACGAGGTGTGTGGGAGGTACGAAGGTATTCCGATCCCTCTGAATTTTTAAAAATGCACTAGAACGTCTGATTACCAATCCAATGAGCACCTCCGGAGTTAATTCGATCACCCTTTTTATGTATACTATATGTAACCCCAGGGCATTACTTACAACCCTTGTCCCGAGGACTTGTGGGAGGGGGGTGTCATCCTCAAAGACATAATTTTCAGACCTTTCAATTAAGTTGAACTAATTGGCTATCGCAAAATTTTGATTGAATGTGTTAGGGGAAATGGTAGGCGTGGGAGGGGGACTAGCTTTTTCCAATAACTATCGACTATTGAAAGGGACACTAGTCCTTTCTATTTCCAATCGAATGAGCTCTTTTCGAAGTTTCTAAGACAACAGATGGCCATCTCAAAGTTTCTATCAGACGCATTTTGGGGAAATACAAGGTATGGGGGGATCCACCCTCCGGTCGCTCTGAATCTTAAAAAAGACACTAGAAATTCTGAGTACCATCCCTATCGTTTATACGATCACCCTTTCTATATATATATATATATATATATATATATATATATATATATATATATATATATATATATATATATATATATATATATATATATATATATATATATATATATATATATATATATATTTACCTTACTTGCCCCACAGGGGATAACTTACAAACCTTACATTGAGGTAAACCTTACATTGGGGGGGGTGGTTGTCATCCTCAAAGACGCAATTTCCAGACCTTTCAACTACGTTAAATAAAATGGCTATTTGAAAATTTTGATTAGACGTGTTTGGGGAAATGGTGTGCTTGGGAGGGGGGTTAGTTGCCCTCCAATCACGTTTGACTATTAAAAAGGCTACTCGCCCTTCCAATTTCCAATCGAATGAGACCTTTTCGAAGTTTCTACGACAAATCCTTCAATACCAAGTGCCCTGATCTTAACAAAACAAAAAATAAATAAATAATACATTGTGCCCACATCGCTCTTTACTTGGACCGCGCTATTGCGCTGCCTATAAAAAGGAAATCTAGAACTCGGAAGTTCTGTTCAAGTGAGTCTTCCATTAACGTCCTACGGCTATCGACTTAACACGATCGAACTTTTAAAAAAATGAAAAAAAAAAAATAGAGCACACGCTGGTTTTTCTTGAGGAAAATAAGAGTTTGTTTCCTTTGATTTAAATAGAGGATTCTTTTTTTTCAGATAATACGTCTGTCTTGGGGCTTTTAGCTTTACTGAAATTGATACGCAATTTTCATTAGAATTTTACTGTTTTTATTTGGGGGGGGGTGTTGGTTTTTATTTCGCCGTTTTTCAGAACATTATACATGTTTCTTTCTGTTATTTGTTTTTTTTTTAAATCCTCTGAACCTTATACACGATTTTTTATATAATCTGAATAAGCAGAAAATACATACTAGTGCGATATATACATTGTTTTTAAGCTTCAGCTCTTTAGAATTTTGCTTTCTTTGGAAGATAAATGATTTTTACGAACTATTCACCGTTAGAAAAAGTTGAACGGTGAAATTACAAACATCTTACAGTAAACAGTACTTTTATGTCATCCCAGTTCCGAATGTATTTTTTTTTTTTTTTTTTTGCAGTAAAACTCCGTAAGATGCTTGCAGGTTTGCTTTTTTTCTTCAGGTTTTTGATTCATATAGTACTTGATTTAGATGTCTGATTTATAATTGCACACTTTACGTTTTGGCGCCATAAAAATGTATAATTGCTGCCTAGCTTTGAAATTGTCATGCCCAAATAAAGAGATGTTTACATGTATTACATGTATTCAAGGGACAACATCGTAAGTTGATAAAGAAAAACAAATCATCCAGGATTTCGATTTTGTCGTGGACTGGAGTAATGGCAGCGGGAAGTTTCATTTTGGACTTGACTCCCTCCAGACTGCGGTACTACTCTGAAACTGTGACCATATTTCCTAGTATCGTTGTACGCCTAATTGTGGAGAACGCTATTTTTTCCTAGCATAAAAAAGTGGTTTTAGTAATAAAAAAGAACTAGCTAAGGACATTTTATGGATACATTTATATGCTAATGTTCTAAAGAGTAAAAAAAAGAAACACAGTAAAAACTTTTCTATCTGGGAAAAACGGAAATTTACACCCGGGGAAGGTGATTATTACATATGAAATTACCCTTTATTAGCTATAGAATATGTCATAACTACCCAAAGGCGCATCCAGTATTTATTTCAGGGAAGGGGTTGGGGTGCTATAGAATATTTCATAACTACCCATGGGGGCAGTTATCAAACTACCCTTTTTTGGGGAGAGGAGTAAAAAACAACACTTTAAAAAAATATATCAAAAATTTGTTAATATGTATTTTAGTTACGTTTTTACAAGTTGGGATATTTTTCAAGGTGGGGGACAAACCCTGAAACCCCCCTGGATACGGCCTGGATGCGACTTTGCGCTTTTATTTTTAGTCCTAAATATTTTAGTTTTTCTTACTAGTTGGTAAAAGGAAACCTTAAATAATAAGATTCAATTTTTTCTACAACGATTTACTGAAGACTACAAGAAAGAAACCGAAAGTCAGTAAATAAACTCAATGTGCAAAATGAAATTTAGCTGTCAAAATATTAAAAGAAATATATATATTTACCACTCTACCACCACATGAAGCATTGCTATAGTTTCCAGTCCTTAGAGCACTGTTTCTAACTTTTTATTACTTCACTTTCAACTTGTCAAAAATTCTTTTATTTTTTTCCAAATCGTTTCCTGCAATCTCGTCACAGTTTACTTTAGTAACATTTTACATACATAGTGTAAGTATGCTTTGGAACCTTTTTTAAATTATGAATCTAAGTAAACCTGACTAAATTTCATTTTTTCTAACCTTGATATTCGCAAAATTGTGTTTATGTATGATTTTTCTACCTAAATTACCTATCTAAAAAAATATTTTCATTTGTATTGTTAAAATGTGAATTTAACCCTCACTCGCACTAAGAACTATAAAACTTTATGTTTGTGTCTTTTTAATGCAGCTTCCAAAAGTCATAGTGTTTTATAGGTACATAAACGCTTGAATCTTAGGAGAGTGAAATATCGATAAAGGTAATAAGAATTAAAATGGAATAGGTGTGGAAATCAGGTTATGGCTAATATTAGAAAAAGCCAAGACAGATAGCAGAAAAAGCCACTATTGAAATCCCGTTGCCTGGTAAGCTATCCTTTTCTCAGCTGTTGTGAAATGTGAGAGGGGAGTTATTTTCAAAACATTTCTGAGCTCTTGCCTTATGAACCATGTACAGGATTATCTATAACGGTGAGAACTTTGCAAATAAGAAACACGTGCTTCTTTCATCTATTGGTAAAAAAAAGTGCACTCATTTTAAAAAGATATCATTATTGCTTTTAAACATTTTTGTAATTAACCGGTAAGATCTTTTTTTGCATCTCCCTTTTCGAAAATAGATCTAGAAAATGTTTATTATTCCTCGTCTCCCAAGAGACCAATTCTACAAAAGTCGAGGTCTGATGAACTTATTAATTTGGTAGTTCTAAATCTTCTATAGCAAAGATGGACAAACTACGATCTGGAAACCGCAAACTTTTGATCAAAATCTATAGTATTATAAAATACTTGCTTTAAATCTTTAGTCAATAAAATTAATGTTTTGTTGTTTTTTTAACACCTTTTTTGCTACAAGCTTTTTTATTTCACGGAGTGACCGTTAAATAATAGTTTTTATTTGTTTGTTATAATATCTCTCTCTCTCTCTCTCTCTCTCTCTCTCTCTCTCTCTCTCTCTCTCTCTCTCTCTCTCTCTCTCTCTCTCTCTCTCTCTCTCTCTCTCTCTCTCCCTCCCTCTCTCCTTCTGTCTCTCTTTCTATTTCTTTCTCTCTTTCTCTCTAATAGTGATGTTTTGGACTATACCTTTAACCCGGGACGGCTTTAGCTTCATTTTTTTAAGTTGTTATTATGAGGAATTTTTGCACTGAATATTCCCAAGGCCTTAAATATAAATAAAAAGCTATTTTTTTTAAGGAAACACTTGACTTCGTTGCTTACGTTGCTAAAGATTCCAGATATGGACGATCATGTTTCGTCCTAAAATGTGCCGAAGGATTAGCACAAGACGTCATCACAACTGTCGGACAAGCGTTTGAGTTACGTTTCAAAGAATATCTTAAACGAGCTCCTAAATGTAAACCTGAACCAGTTGAAAAGCCACCCTTGGTTGACCCCGACTATTACAATGACCTCCCAGGAAAAGTTCCACCTGAACTCACAGGGACTGCAGTGCAACCACCTATTATCACACCTAAGGTAATTATGATCGTGGTTTATGTTTATTTTCCTTTGTAAAATGTAACATGTTCTCTCAACCTGAAAATAAACTTCTATAAAATTCCGAAAATAACTTTTAAAAATCCTAAAATGTTCACTTCTATCCTTCCTAAAAGCGCTTCACTTTAATTTAAGTCCCCCCCCCCCCTTCCTAATGTGGAAATATATAACCCAAATTATGTACTTCATATGCATTTTACTATGCGTCACTCTTTTGTTTCAACTTAATATCCATAAATTGAAATCAAAGTTGACGAAATCAAGAATCAAGAATTATGTTTTTAGAACTTATACTTTTTCCTTCTGAGTTGGCCTAACTATACACTTATATCGCCAACTATTAACTAAGATATAAATAATAAATAATATAATAAATAAAATAATATAATAATATAATATATCTAATTATAATAAATAATTAGAAACGAAGAGTAGTTCAGCTAAAATATGCATATTCATAAATCAGATAATCAAACAGTTCGTGGTAACGAACTGTAGTAAGGAGCGACCCGGCTCAATAGTAACCAAAACTCTAAAAAATGGAATTTTGATACCAATAGCTACATCAAAAGAAACGCATTTTAATGCTGGTTTTAAATATATAAGTTTCATCAAGTTTAGTCTTACCCATCAAAAGTTACGAGCCTGAGAAAATTTGCGTTATTTTAGAAAATAGGGGGAAACGCCCCCTAAAAGTCATAGAATCTTAACGAAAATCACACCATCAGATTCAGCGTATCAGAGAACCCTACCGTAGAAGTTTCGAGCTCCTATCTACAAAAATGTGGAATTTTGCATTTTTTGCCAGAAGGCAGATCACGGATGCGTGTTTATTTTTTATTTTTTTTTTTTTTTTTTTTGTTTTTTTTTTTTCCCAGGGGTGATCGTATCGACCCAGTTATCCTAGAATGTTGCAAGAGGGCTCATTCTAATGGAAATGAAAAGTTCTAGTGCCCTTTTTAAGTGACCAAAAAAATTGGAGGGCACCAAGGCCCCCTCCCACGCTAATTATTTTCCCAAAGTCAACGGATCAAAATTCTGAGATAGCCATTTTATTCAGCGTAGTCGAAAAACCTTATAACTATGTCTTTGGGGACGACTTACTCCCCCACAGTCCCCGTGGGAGGGGCAACAAGTTACAAACTTTGACCTGTGCTTACATATAGTAATGGTTATTGGGAAGTATACAGGCGTTTTCAGGAGGATTTTTTTGGCTTGGGGGAGGGGTTGAGAAGAGGGGGATATGCTGGGGGAACTTTCCTTCGAGAATTTGTAATGGGAGAAGAAAATTTCCATGAAGGGAGAGCAGGATTTACTAGCATTATTTAAAAAAAAAAACAATTAAAAAATAAAAGTGAAAAAGCTTTTTCAGCTGGAAGTAAGGAACAGCAATAAAACTTAAAACAAACAGAAATTATTACCTATATGAGGGGCTCACCTCCTTCTAATACCTCGCTCTTTACGCTAAAGTATTTTCAGTAATTTCAACTACTTATTCTACGGCGTTTGTGATTCAGGGGGTCATTCTTAATGAATTAGGATAAAATTTAAGCTTTAGTGTAAAGAGCGAGGTACTGACGATGGGGCGAATCCCCTCATATATGTAATAAAAACATGAGAATACAAAAGTTCTTTACGTAAGCTAATTTATAAGTTACGTAAATGTTTTACCAATAAAAAGATTCGTAAAAAATTAAAAGTTCTAGTTGCCTTTTTAATTAACCAAAAAATCGGGGGGCAACTAGGCTTCGTCCCCCGCTCTTTTTTTCTCAAAATCATTCGATCAAAATTATGAGAAAGCCATTGAGCCAAAAAAAAAAATACGCAAATTTCGTTTTGATTATTCCTCTGTGGAGAGCCAAAATCAAAACATGCATTGATTCAAAAACGTTCAGAAATTAAATAAAAAAAACAAGTTTTTTTAACTGAAAGTAAGGAGCGACATTAAAACTTAAAACGCACAGAAATTACTTCGTATATGAAATAGGCTGCTTTCTCATCAACGCCCCGCTCTTTACGCTAAAGTTTTTTACTGTTTTAAAAAGAAGAATTGAGAGAAAGAGTCAAACTTTAGCGTAAAGAGCGGGGCGTTGATGAGGAAGCAGCCTCTTTCATATACGAAGTAATTTCTGTGCGTTTTAAGTTTTAATGTCGCTCCTTACTTTCAGTTAAAAAAACTTGTTTTTTTTATTTAATTTCTGAACGTTTTTGAATCAATTCTTACTAAGGAATGAGTTTCCGAGCTCATCTTACTTTATGTAGCTTGAAAATGTCGGTAACTTTGGAGAAAACTCATTTGTTGGAAACATACTTATTTGCGTATATTAATACTCCAAAGGTATAAAACTAACTAATAAGCCCGGCTTGCTCAGTTGGTAGAACATCATACTCCCGATCTCCAGGAATGAGTCCGACATAATTATTTTCAAATGTTCCCTTTGTATAAACGTTGAATAAGGGGAGAAAAAGATATATCGAACTATTTAGCATATGCAGATAGATAAAGGATTCGAGAGGAGAAGCAGGGGTCTTCCCGTGAACGAGTATTTTCAAAGTTCTACAGTACGGTTGTTGCAAGTCTACCCTGTTGTGTTTCACGGCTGGACGATCAAATTTGAAACTTTCAGGAATTGTTTTTTTCAACATAAAATCAATTAAGATTTTATTATCGAGGAATGGGGAATAATTTTATCTCGTCCTCACAAAAAATTATACGTCGCGTTTAGTTCTTTTTTATGTCATTCATTGGCATGTTTTACTGCTACTACCTAAATATTCTCTAAGGGTTATTAGATCGAAGCATCTTTTGACCTTTCCTCCTCTCATTAACCCGAATTGGTCTCTTTGGTTTTCGAATTGGTTTTCTTTAATTGGTCTCTTTTACTGAAAACCCTACATGCAACCCTAAATTCATCTAGTCAAGCACAACTATTTTGTAAGTGTTTGAATAAAAGCGCACAAGAATAAGTGTGTATTATTTCCTGAAATGTAATGGATAGTCCAACTGTTTATATCCACTCTTAGTATCAGTTACTGAAAAGGAATGACCTAATCTGGCAAATGTTTTTCTACGACTATCGATCTGAATAGAAAGAGGAAAGGTTAGGGGTCAGAGAAGAAAGTTTTCTAAGCAAATTGAAACTATTTTATTCGCAGAGAAAATTTTCAGTATTTTTAATAGAATTGAAAAGGGCTCTTTTGAATGGGATCCTCAATGACTCATCTCTGGAAAACTTTGTTCACTCTTTCCTCTATTTTTAAGAGAAATTTGCAGAAGGTTCAAACATCTCTCTTTGCTAAGCACTTAATCAAATGTCCTAAATAAGAGACTTCGGTTTGAATCACTTATTTTATTTTTATTCTACTTTATTTTTTTAAAGATCTTGATAACCATCCAAAAGTAAAAACTTCACATGTGCTTCTATATTTATTTGAATCGCATGATAATGAATAAGTTAATGGCATATCTCAGAAGGTACTAATCCAATTAGCTCTAGACATAACATTCGGCTAAATAAGGTATCTCATCAATTTGGATGATCATCCGAAGGAAAAAGTACAAGACACCAGAATATCAGTGGTGGGTGGGGGGCATGGAAACACATTTTAGGATAAATGTTCTTATGAGTAAGTTTATTTTTGAATACACTTAGAAAAACAAATTCTCCAATAAAAAGAGTAATTAAATTTACGCAAAATAGAACAAAATTCAGCAAATTTGAAACAGCGAGGATTTCTGGCAAAAAGATCAATAATTTGTTTAGTTTTTATGCATTATTATGCATTTAATATCAGTCCATTATGTCCAAACCCTAAAGTAAAAGAAAATCAGATTCAAAACGGAGTATGGAAAGATTTATTGTTTCCCGAGATTACAACAAATGTAGACTAATCTTCGTATAATTTCATCAGCTTTAGAAAAAGCTACCGAAAGAGTAGAGGTAGGAGTAGAGATAAAAAACGGTTTCCAATGGGATATTTTAGGCTTTGATTTCATTCCTGGAATTGTCATTTATCTTCCCTCGATCAATATTTTCTAAGATCTCAAAAGCCCCTAAAGTGGTGTTTCGCCATGATCTTCACATTTCTAAGGGCTCTTACATAAAACTAATCCTGCCAGCATAGATAACGTGTTTTGATTTTATAATGGCAATTTAAAATATACCTTTTTTCATAACAGGACAATTCTCCCCCACGAACTGAAATTACTTATATCTTCCGATATTTGAAAAAAATACGGAATAGCAAAAAAAATACTAAATTTAAACTTACAATTCAGATGTCAAATTAATCTTCTTTTTTTCGATACTCAAATCAACTGAATAAAATGAACAGGCTCAAATAAAACTATTTATCAAAAGAGAATCCTATCAAATAGTCCATAGCAAGGGGCGATTCGGGCCTTCATTCACCAAAACTAAAAACGGAATTTTGACGACAATTGACACTTCAACAGAATTGACTTTTTATGCTAATTATAAACGTAAAAAGTATATAAAAATCCTTCAGTTTATTTCTACCTAGCAAAAGCTACAAATCTGAGAAAATTTGTCTGATTTCGAATAAAGAGCTAAACACTCCCAAAAAGGAAAGTAATCTTAGCAAAAATCGCTTTATTGGATTTGTCATATTAGAGAAACCTGCCGTAGACCAAGCTGTAATCTACAAAATGTGGAATTTGGAATTTTTTTTTCTTGAAGAAAGATCGTGGCTACATGTTTTGTTGTTGTTGTTTTTTTTTTTTTCTCCCGGGATGTTCGTGTTGAATCAAGTTCTTGTCGAGGTCCTAGAAAATTGGGAGAGAGCTTATTTGAACGTAAATTAAAAGTACCTTTCTTAGTGATCATATTGTGTCATCCGAAAGTGTTGTTTTCTGCCATTTTATGACACCGTTCCACGACTATGCCCAAAAGACAACCATTTTGCAATTAATTTAAAATTCTTAGGAGCAAATCGATTAAAAAATGCCATTAAACTGTATTTTATGCTTCCCAGTTGCAGAGGAAGTAATTCATCATGGTGGCAGTACTGGATTTGACTAAGCTGATTCACTTTATCTTTTTTTATAAAATTACATTTCGTTGTGCGTAATTGTGTATCACCTATCATGAAGGGAAGAGTCATTATGTAGGCGGGGGTGGGTGCAGATGCCTAAAATAGCACATTATAATACCTAAACTGGTAACTCTCCATAAGCCTTCAGACAAATGTAGAAAGATCGTGCGAGGGGGAGAGTAGGAATTATGTAAAATGTTTCTCTGTGTAGCATAAAATACTACATTCCCATGCCCACTGGCACAGAGCTGGAAAAGACAAAGTGGGCCAGGAGCCCCGCCGGGAATTTATTTTTGGGGGGAAGGGGCTACTAGGAGCCTCGTATTCAATAGATTTAAGTGGTAATATCTCTCTCTTCTATTTATATGAAATATTTCAATGTATTAAAACATTTGCATATGATTTATTTATCGATCAGAGGGTCCTATTTTAAAAGTATTTTAAATGGGAGGGAGAGAATAGAAATTATTTAAATTATTTCTCAATGTGGTATAAAATATAACATTCCCATGCCTACCGGCACAGTGGTGAAAAAGGCAAACTGTGCCAAGAGCCGTGTTAGGATGTTTTTTGGGGGGGGGGGAGCTACTAGGAACTTTGTATTCAGCAGTTTTAAGTGGTACCCTTTCTCTTTTCTATTTATATGAAATATTTCAATGTATTGAAACATATGTATATTGTGTATTGATCGATCAGAGAATCCTATTTTAAAGATATTTTAAATAGGAGGGGGAGAGTTAGAATTATTTCAAATGTTTCTCTATGTAGCATAAAATATTACATTCCCGTGCCTACCGACACAGTTGTGAAAAAGGCAACGTGGGCCAGGAAATTTCCCGGGGGGGGTGCTAATAGGAACTTTGGATTCAGCAGTTTTAAGTGGTACTATTTCTCTTTTCTATTTATATGAAATATTTCGGTATACTGAAACGTATGATAATTTATTTATCGATCAGAGAATCCTATTTGAAAGGTATTTTAAATGGCAGGGGAGAGTTGGAATTATTTAAAATATTTATTAATGTAGTTCCAAAATATTACATTCCCATGCGTACCGGCACAGAGAGAATGAAGGCAAAGTGGGCCAGGAGCTCCTCTCCTGGCCCACTCTTTCTCACAGCATTACTTTTTAAAACAATAAGAAACTTTATCGTAAAGAACGAGGCGTTGAGGAGAGGACAAACCCTTTCATATACGGAACAATTTCGGTTCGTTTTAAGTTTTAACGTCGCTCCTTACTTACAGTTTTAAAAAAACACTGTTTTTTACAGTTAAAAAAGTCTCCCTGAAAACGTCTGTAAACTTCCCAATAACCATTACTATATGTAAACAATGGTCTAAGTTTGTAACCTGCAGCCCCTCCTCCGGTGACTGGGGGTTCGTCCTGAAAGACATAATTATTAGGTTTTTCGATCTCAAATTTTGATCCGGTGACTCTGGAGAAAAAAGAGCGTAGGAGGGGGCCTAGGTGCCCTCCAATTTTTTTGGTCACTTAAAAAGCGCATTAAAACTTTTAATTGCTGTTAGAATAAGCCCTGTCGCGCCATTCTAGGACCACTGGGTTGATACGATCACCCCTGAAAAAAAAATGAACACACATCCGTGATCTGTATTCTGGCAAAAAATACAAAATTCCCCATTTTTGTAAATAGGAGCTTGAAACTTCTACAGTAGGGTTCTCTGATACGCTAAATCAGATGGTGTGGTTTTCGTTAAGATCCCATGACTTTTAGGGGGTGTTTCTCCCTATTTTCTAAAATGAGGCAAATTTTCTCAGGCTCGTAATTTTGGATGGGTAAGAATAAACTTGATGATACTTATATATTTAAAATCAGCATAAAAATGCAATTTTTTGGTGTAACAATTAGTATCAAAATTCCAATTTTTAGAGTTTCAGTTACTATTGAGTCGGGTCGCTTCTTACTACAGTTTATTACCACGAACTGTTTGAAAATACTATTCATTGCAAATTTTGACAGCGTACACAGTGCTGAGAAATTGTGTTTAAAATTTAAATTGCAATCCAACGTTCAGTTTCTTAAGCACGAAAACTGGAAAAGTAGGGCGGTACTAATCAATTTACAATTATTGACGTATACATTTTAACAGCAATAAAACAGGTGTTTAATTAAAGACCGATATCGTACATTTTATTTTGGTTAGACCTGGACATGATTAGGGAGACAATCAGATTTTTTTCTTTTTTAATTAGTTTTTTCAAGTGAAAATAATAAGTAATAAGTTATAGTGCCCTATTTAAGATTCAGAATTATCGGAGGATGGATAAAACCCTACCCCACCAAATCTCATAATATCCCGTAATACAGAGTGATCGGAGGGTGGATATCCCCCCACACACCTCATATTTTTCCGAAATGCATGTGATAGAAAGTTTGGAAATTCGATTGGAAATTTAAAAAGCTACTGCCCTTTTCATGCCCCCTCTCATGCCCACTCAAACACATTCAATCAAAATTTTGAGATAGCCATTTTGTTCAAGGTAATTGAAAGGTCCGGAAGTTATTTCTTTGAAGATAACAACCCCCGCACAACAGTCCTCATGTCAAGCGTTAGAAGCTATTTCCTGGGGGAATATGCGGTATATATAGAAAGGGTGATCGTAAAAGGTCCGGTATGGATTCATTTGATTGGAAATCAGATGTTCTGGTGTCCTTTTTAAGATTCAGAGTGATCAGAGTGTGGATATCACCCCCCCCCCACACCTCGCATTTTCTCGAAATGCATAGGATAGAAATTTTGAGATGGCCATTTGTTTGCATAGAAACTTCGAAAAGAGCTCATTCGATTGGAAATTAAAAAGCAAGTGCCTTTTTAATAGTCGAAAGTGATTGGAGGGCAACTAACCCCCCTCCCATACCTACCTTTTTCCCAAACACATCAAATTAAAATTTTGAGATTGCCATCTTGTTCAACGTAATTGAAAGGTCCGAAAAAAATGTCTTTGAGAATAGCAACCCCCACAGCCCTCAGGGCAAGAGTTGTTAGGTATTTTCTGGGGGCATATTAGGTATATATAGAAAGGGGGATTGTATAAACTTTGGAGGAGACTAATTGGATTTGTAATCATGATTGATAGTGTCCTTTGTAAGACTAACAGTGATCGGAGGGTGGATACTCCCCTCCCCACCACACCTCGTATTTTCCCGAAATTCAAGTGATAGAAATTTTCAGATGGTTATTTGTTGTTGTAGAAACTTTGAAAACAGCTTATTCATTGGAAGTTGAAAGGGTCAGTGCCTTTTTTAATAGTCAAAAGTGATTGGAGGGCAACTAACCCTCCTCCCTCCCACCATTTCCCTGAATATTCCCAATCAAAATTTTGAGACTGTCATAATGTTCAGCTTAATTGACAGGACTGGAAATTATGTCTTTGAGGATGACAACCCTCCACAGCCCTCAGGGACAGATCAGCTATGTCCTGGGGGCGTATAAGGTATACATAGAAAGCGTGATTGTATAAACCTCGGAGGGGGCTCGTTGGATTGATAATTAGAAGTTCTGGTGCCTTTTTAAGATTCAGAATGATTGGAGAGTGTATAAGCCCTACCCCTCCAAATCTCGTATTTTCCCGAAATGCTTCTGATAGAAATTTAGAGATCACCGTTTGTTGTCGTAGAAATTTCGAAAAAGGCTCATTTCTTTGGAAATTGAAAGGTCTAGTGCCCTTTTTATTAGTCGAAAGTGGTTTGAGGGCATTAAGCCCAGCCTCCCATGCCCATCAACTCCCAAAATACATCTAACCAAATTTTGGGATAGTCATTTTGTTCAGTGTAGTTGAAAGGTCTAGGAAGTATATCTTTGACAACCCCCATACCTTCTCAAGACCAGAACATAATTTGCACTTTACTGAAAAAAAATGGCTGTGGATTTTCCGTTTAGTATACTTAAATACTTATACATATTACTTGAAGTTTTAATAATTTTTAATTTATTAAAGTTAAAAAATTAAAACATTTTAAAAGTATTTTATTTATTTCGATCATACAATAAATTACCGAGTGAAACTCAAAACAAGCAAAAATCAACATGAGTAGGGCTGACAACCCCAATGCCTTCTCAAGACCAGAGCATAATTTGCACTTTACTGACAACAAAATGTTTTCACTTTTTTTACTTTTTTAAAATGTTTTTACTAGATACATGAAGTGGGAAGTCCCCCCCTCCTTGCACTCCAATTACAGCGCGAGTGTCAGATGCCCTTTTTAAGAATAACAAGAGATTGGAGGGAAAGCAGCTTTTCTCTCAAGCCAATTCATTTTCCAAAGCCGTCCATTCAAAATTTTGAGACAGCCATTTTGTTCAGCATAGGAGAATGGTCCAGCAACTACGTCTTTAAGTATATTAGGCATGTCAACCCCCCACAATTTTGCAATTGGTCCATAATTGTGCTTTACTGAAAACAAAACCTTAACGAAGAATTGTTAGAAGGCTATATGTCAAATTAACTGACAATCCCTGGTTATTTGTTTGTTTTTGTCATTAAAGTGCAAATTATGTTCTGGTCTTGAGAAGGCATAGGGGTTATCAACCCTACTAAGGTTAATTTTGATCGTTTTGAGTTCGACTTGGCTATTTATTGTAATTTTTGCTCGTTTTGAGTTTCATTTGTTTATTGATAAGTATTTGTGGTAGTTTTACGCTTGGAAGATTATTTGACTTTGTTTTTGCTCATTCTTTGCTTAATGGAGCGCTTTACTTTTCTTTGAAAAACTTGTTTAGTGGAAAAAGTTTGTTTAAATTAATTTGGAATAAAACCTGGCTCTTTGATTTAATGCTATCAGTATTTAGGTTCTTATGCTTTCGCTACTTATAAGGATCGCTATTTAACTAAAATTCATTACTACCAAGAATTCAGGGTTTTACTTCAACCAAATCGTGCAGGAAAAATGATCGTGGAAAACTGGAAAAGGATTCATTACAAATTATAACTCATATTGCCCCTATTAAGGGCCAAAGCCCATTGGCAGGTAGCCACCCATGGGCTACCATAGCCAACACTTTTCTATTGTTTTCCCTACTCTACTCTTCTTCCTTTGGTTTCCTCAAAATTACTTTATAGACCCCAATTCAAGGGGGGGATAAGCGTCCCTGTGGGTGTGCTTTAAATTGTACATATAATGACAATCGTGATAATAAATTATTCTTGACACATTTAAAACTCCTTTATTCGTTTCTCACCTAAATAAATTCGCAGAATTTATATAAAGTTGTAAGGCCTTGGCGTACATAGCTTGGGGGGTGGGGTGTCGAGGCATTAAAAGACCGATCTTTAATGATTTGCTTCGGCGGAGAAGCCCTAAGACAGTGGATTTATGCCCCAATTTACTTTTGTTATTATTTGCAAAAAAAAACAAATCAGAGGAGAGTTCTCTTTGGATCAATTTTAGGTGAAGAATCCCCCCCCCTCTCTCTGTACATGTGTGATCATTCTAGGTTTTGGCTTATCTGGACACTACTAAAACACTTTCTTTGTAGAAATACAAATCAGTTTTACCTCTTTGGTTCTGTAGAGCTTCTTTGGCACTCGCCTTCCTAACATTTTGTCAGTGTAAATATTTAATTTCTAAACTAAAATCCAGAATAAGCTTTAAAAAGAAAAATACAATAAGTCTGTCTTTCTGGCACCGGTTCGCGAAAGAAATGAGAGTAGAATTAAAAAAGGAACAAATGTAAGCTTGTAGACTTAAAATACTTAGCAGTCAAAATTCGGAAAATAAAAAGGCTATATAAACTTTAAGTAGCAGAATGACAAAAATCATACGTTCAGTTTATTCTCAGCCACTTTACGTTTAGCCTTTAGGTTGAACTGTTCTAAGTTTATTTTTGCACTTCCGGCGGCTAAGTTTAAAATTTCCTGGAGAAGAACGTTTTGGCAATGCTTTTCATTTTGGTGAGATTTTACTTTTTTTTTATTTGTCGAATCTGTCATAGGCCGGTGAATTTCGGCCAAATAATCCTGTGCCAAGGTTTCGTAAGAGTATGTACTCTCTAAACGTAAAAATTTTGAGGAGAAAAAAGGAAGAAATATGTCAATTTTAGTCTCGTATGGTATATAAATTAAATAATATTTAGGAAACTACGCATTAAGATTCCAAAAAAACTAATCAGTCAATTAAAAGGAAGTGATGATCGTAAGAGGCGTGTGTGCTGGCTTTTTTATGGGGAGTGGTGACGAATTTGTGAAAACATCAAACAATAGGTGCATCGCCTATGTTTATATTATGTTAATGGCATAAGAAGAGAAGACAACCTTCACAGAGGCTGCCAACCAAGCGCGCTCTCATCATTTAGGACGTTTGCCTCTTGCCCATTCTCTCCCCCACGAATTTTTGAGATCTTTATGATTCCTCTTATAGCTTCATATATCTCCCACATAGTTTGACTAAGTAGTTAAGCCTCGACCGAGACTTGGACTCAATTTGATGGGTTTTAACATAATAAAAATGTAGTTCGCCTATTCTACGTTCTTTTTCGAGTTTTTCGATCTATGCCTCATTATTAACTTCCTTTTTAAATACCGAAATCTTTTGCTTTTTAATTTTTACAACGAGTCTGCCGGTATTTTTCTATCAACAAATCTTTGTAGTGAAGCACTTCTTGTTGACTTAATGTGCTTCATCAAGCTGATCCGTTTCAGTTACCTCCAAGGTTTACCGATACACGTTGTTCCGATGACAGTCTGATAGTACAACATTAAAATTCCCTTTGTTGCATACTCTCCTCCCATCCCCCTTTATATTTTTCAAGAATCATCTACTGAGTAGCAGAACAAGGCTAGTTCTAGTGGCTAGGCAAATAGACAAATATATATATATATATATATATATATATATATATATATATATATATATATATATATATATGTATATATATATACATATATATATATATATATATATATATATATATATATATATATATATATATATATATATATATATATATATATATATCTTAATCGTTTTCAAAATGGACTAAAAAGTAACTTTTTTGTAGAAAATCAATGAGTAAACGGATTGGGCTTTGTAAAACTTGATGTTTTTAGCTCTTTTCCTCCACTCATCAACTTTTTTATGGCACTTGGTATTAACCAAGTGACATATAGGAGTCGCCAATTCTGTCGGTCTGTCGGTCTGTCTGTCGGTCCCGGTTTTGCTACTTTAGGCACTTCCAGGTAAGCTAGGACGATGAAATTTCGCAAGCGTATCAGGGACCGGACCAGATTAAATTAGAAATAGTCGTTTTCCCGATTTGACCATCTGGGGGGGATTGGGGGCCCGGTTAATTCGCAATAAATAGAAAAAATGAAGTATTTTTAACTTATCAGCGGGTGATTGGATCTTAATGAAATTTGATGTTTGGAATGATATTGTGTCTCAAAGCTCTTATTGTAAATCCCGACCGGATCCGATGACATTGGGGGGAGTTGGAAGGGGAAAACCTAAAGTCCCGGTTTTGCTACTTTAGGCACTTCCAGGTAAGCTAGGACGATGAAATTTGGCAAGCGTATCAGGGACCGGACCAGATTAAATTAGAAATAGTCGTTTTCCCGATTTGACTATCTGGGGGGGGGAGTAGGGGCCGGTTAATTCGGAAAAAATAGAAAAAATGAAGTATTTTTAACTTATGAGCGGGTGATTGGATCTTACTGAAATTTGGTGTTTGGAATGATATTGTGTCTCAGAGCTCTTATTTTAAATCCCGACTGGGTTTGATGACATTGGGGGGAGTTGGAGGAGGGAAACCTAAAATCTTGGAAAACACTTAGAGTAGAGGGATCGGGATGAAACTTGATGGGAAAAATAAGCGCAAGTCCCAGATACATGATTGACATAATCGGAACTGATTTGCTCTCTTTGGGGTAGTTGGGGGGGGGGAGTAATTCTTAAAAATTAGAAAAATGAGGTATTTTCAACTTACGAACGGGTGATCGGATCTCAATGAAATTTGATGTTTAGAAGGATATCATGTCTTAGAGCTCTTATTTTAAATCCCGACCGGATCTGGTGATGGGGGCGGGGAGTTGGGAGGGGGAAACCTAAAACTTGGAAAACACTTAGAGTGGAGGGATCGGGATGAAACATGGTGGGAAAAATAAACACAAGTCCTAGATAGATGATTGACATAAACGGAACGGATCCGCTCTCTTTTGGGTAGTTGGGGGGGGGGGGTATTTCTGAAAAAATAAAAAAAATGAGGTATTTTTAACTTACGAACGGGTGATCGGATCTCAATGAAATTTGATATTTAGAAGGATATCGTGGCTCAGAGCTCTTATTTTAAACCCGACCGGATCTGGCGACATTGAGGGGGGGGGGAGGGAGAAACCTAAAAATTGGAAAACACTTAGAGTGGAGGGATCGGGATGAAACTTGGTGGGGAAAAAACACGAGTCCTAGATACATGATTGGCATAACCAGAACGGATCCGCTCTCTTTGGGGTAGTTGGGGGGGGGGGGTTAATTCTGAAAAATTATAAAAAAATGAGGTATTTTTAACTTACGAACGGGTGATTGGATCTCCATGAAACTTGATTTTTAGAAGGATATCGTGTCTCAAAGCTCTTATTTTAAATCCTGACCGGATCTGGTGACATTGGGGGAAGTTTGGGGTGGGGAGACCTAAAATGATGGGAAACGCTTAGATTGGAGGGATTGGGATGAAACTTGGTTAGAAAAATAAGCAGAAGTCTTGCATACGTGATTTACAAAATTGGAATGGATCCGCTCAATTGCGGGGGGGGGGGATTTCTGAAAAATAAGAAAAATGACGTATTTTTAACTGGAGTGATCGGATCTTCATGAAACTTCATATTTAGAAGGACCTCGGAACTCCTATATCTTATTTTAAATCTCAACCGGATCAAGCGTAATTGGGGTGGGGGGTAGTTGGGGGGACCGGAAATCTTAGAAAATACTTAAAGCGGTGAGATCAGGATGAAACTGGATGGGAAGAATAGAAACCTGTCTAAGATACTTGACTGACATAACTGGACCGGATCTGCTCTCTTTGGTGGAATTGGGGGGGGGGGGGGGTAATTTTGAAAATTGAGGTATTTGTAACTTACGAAAGGGTGACCAGATCTTAATGAAATTCGATATTTAGAAGGATATTGTGCTTTAAAGTTCTAATTTCAAATTCCGACCAGATCCTGTGACATTCGGGGGAGTTGGAGGGGGAACCGGAATTCTTGGAAAACATGAAAATTGGAGTATTTATATCTTACGAATAGATGATCGGATCGTAATGAAATTTGATTTTTAGAAGGAATTCATGTCTCAGAGCTCTTATTTCAAATCCCGACCAGATCTTTTGACATTGTGGGGATTTGGAGGGGGAAATCTTGGAAAAACACTTGGAGTGTAGGAATCGGGATGAAGCTTGGTGGATAGAATAAACAAATGTCCTTGATACGTGATTGACAGAATCGTACTGGATTCGCTCTCTTTGGGGGAGTTGGGGGGAGGGGTTCAGTGATTTGGCGAGTTCGGCGCTTCTGGACGTACTAGGGCGATGGAAATTGGTAGGCGTGTCAGGGAGCTGCACAATTTGACTTGATAAAGTCGTTTTCCCAGATTCGACCATCTGGGGGGCAAAAGGGAGAGGAGAAATTAGAAAAAATTAGGTATTTATAACTTACGAGTGGGTGATCGGATCTTAATGAATTTTGATATTTAGAAGGACTTTGTGACTCAGAGCTCTTATTTTAAATCTTGACCGGTATTAAGCCTCTTATTTTCCTTTTTAAATCAATCTATTAATTCATAGAATTTTGTTAGAGCTCATACCATATGATCTCTTGGCTCTTAGCTCTTCTCGCCTCGTCACAAGTGCCATATGAGCTCTTAGCTCTTGTTCATTTTTGCATTCATAACTTAGAAGGATTTTTTATCAATGTTATCCAAAGCCCAGTCCTTTTGCCCCTCTCGTTTTCATTTATATTCAGAAATTCTCGAGAAAAAAAAATTTTCTTTTTTTAATCTATTTTGAAAATGATTTGTCTTTTTTTTAATTAATTTTTAAGTCTTTGTTTTAACTCTTTTTATGTCTATGTGTATTGGTGGGATCTCTGGCTAGTTATGTTTCAGAAGTGTTGTACAAGAAAATCCTAAAAGGAAAGAGAGAGAGAGAGAGAGTCCAACACGGTATATGCTCTATTTTGCGGCACTTAATCTTTCTTCATTCTTTTCCCCCTTAAAAATGAAAGTTGACAATTTTAATCCTCTATGAACATTTCCCTTTACTTTCCTTATTTCCATTCTCTTGACAAAGAGGGTGTTGTTATAGTAATTAAGTAAAATTGTTGCTATTTTAAGGACTAAATTATACAGAATCTACTTAGATTTTCAAGACAAACAGAGGATCCCTTCGTAAGGGAAACTGTAACAATCATGCTCCAAGAAAACCTTCGAAGATTTTTCTTCATCCTAGTTCAATTTAGGGGGGCATAATTACTTGACGTTTGTCGACGCCTACGTATTGTTTGCACTGTGAAGTAAATAAGACAGGCCCTATCTCATGGGACTTAATATAGGCTCAGCTGAGCTTGGAGTTGCCTTGGATACGATATTGTCTATTATCTTTGAAAGTCAACACCATCTTCTTGCTGAGTTATATATCAAGAAGACGATATCGACCAGTTGGGAAAAAAGACTCACCTTGAAAAAAAAAAACGTTGCTAAGAATGTAAAAAAAAACGTTTTGACGCCAAAATATTTCTTCATCTTCACAAGAACTAATGAAGGTACTTGGATTATATGTAGATCAGTAGTCTTAATGGGAAATCTTCTAGATAGCATTTTGTAATTTAGAGTTACATGAATGCCAGAGGGCGATGAAGGGAATCCATAATTCGCCCGCCGTCCTTAAAACGCACAGAATACGCAGAAAGTTGCAATATTTTGGAACATACGTTAAACAGATATGACGCTTATTGAAAAAAAAACGAAACGAAAACAAAGACAACTCTTTTCCTAGCATTTGCCCCCTAAAAAAAGTGCTTGTCAGCTTTTTTCCCTCGTTCCGCATTAAGAGAAAGAATATTTTGGCCCCCATAGGCTGTAGAGTAATTTTTCTATTAAGACACAACTTGTTAATCTAGTTCCATACAAAAATCTGAAAGACTATTTTTGGTAATTTGGGATGATTTAACTATCTGGAAAGTGCTTGAAAGTCATTTTTTCAATCTTTAAATGACTTATGGAGATTTCTCAAATGACTTTCAGACAAGTTTTGAAACGCGAGTCTTCAAAAGTCAGGTTACAAGCGTGACGATGTTTTGGGCTAGAAGGCCCGAGCAAAATGCGCGCGCAAATGCAAGAACCGAAGGACGGAACCTTGATTGAGCAATGTTTGGGCTAAGTTCTAATCGTAGAGTATTATGTTAAAAGAGTTGCCAAAAAAGGGGAAATATTAAATTAAGGAATGTGCCTTTCTTTACACATAGAAAAAAAGAAATAGTAATGCAATTTAGAACACCCAATAGCAAGCTTTATGGAACATATCTTATTGAAGAAATTGTTTCCTTAAGCTTCCAAGAAATCAATGAAAGAGTGCTTTATGAGTACTGGTACGATAATGAGTGGTATTTCTTGATGAAGAGGTTGTCATTATGTTGAAAGTTTTCTTTTGAATAACAGAGCACTTGAGCATGATCTTCTCTTAAAAAAAAAAAGTTTTAAAAAGCATGGAAAGTTATGTCTTCGGGATAGAATATAATTGTTTTGTTTTTGGTAAAAGGAAAGAAAGGTATTAGCCGTCATTTAATAAATAAAATCTTATTCTATTGACCGGAAGGTTTTTTTTTAATGAGCTTACTATAGAAGTGTAACTCATTTTTACAACTTGTATGCATAGGTTGTAATAATGTGTTACAGTAATATAATATTGTTTAAGGAAAAATCGACAACAGTTATTAGCCAAAATTAAATAAATAGACTACATTTTTCCTTGGCCTGAAGACACAGTCTTTAAACGATTTAAAAGTGAGTTATGCTTCTCATCATTTCTGTATTTGAGGAAAATTGTGATTGCTCCTTAACTCTGTGAAAGGCAGAACAATCATTTTTCTAATATTGCATGCAACTGACGGAATTTGTGCCGTAGTAAATTTACCTCCCTTATTTTGTAAAGACCTGGGCTAATCGAATCTCAGGTAGTGGTTTTGTCTCTGTTATTTGGGATGCAACTGATATCGACTTATGCCATTTTGGCTTGGTAATATAATAAAGGGGGCAGTCTTAGAGGGGCGATCGGCTTTTAACAAACGTTGTTCTGTGATTAATTTTTTCCAGATAAAATGTCAAAGATACAAAAAGCTTTAATGGGGAAAATTTGACCTAAATTTATTTATAAGAACCTTTTCTTTGGTCATTTCTTAAAAGATATTATTGTAGATTGTTTCTTTTGCGTAGAACTTCTGGAAATATATTGTATTATATATACATACAATAACATTAAATTTAAAAATTTCTAGAGAAGCCCATTTCTAGGTTTTCAAGCTAGTTTGAATAGATTCTTCTTTGATTTATCAGTCTTTTGTTTTCTCTTCAAAAAACAAAGTTTGACTAATCATCAGATATAAAAGTACTTGTGTAACAATTTCCTTTTTGAATATAGATTATAGACTATGGGATAGAGGTCTCTCCACCGGAGGGGGCGGTCCACATTTTCCTACTATTTTATTCAGAATTCATTAGTTTAGGGAGGAATCTTGACAAGCTTGCCCCCCCCCCACCCCCTGAAAACAAAGAAATCTTCTACATATCACATAGGGTGCAAAATGTTTTTATGTTGATGTCTTTGGTACTCTAAAAATACAGTGTTCTCAGTAAGACTGCAAATGGCAAATCTGAAGCAGAACACTTCATTAGATTAACAACTTTAGAATAATAAAATCCAATGAAGTGAGAGAAGAAATATCAAATTTCATGATATATCTGTGATCTGGGAGTAGAACTGGTCTTATTAACAGCCTCGTTCCAAAAAACGTTCTATCTAAGTTTAAGTATCAAGGATATCAAAATAAAAACTATTTTTGCCACAATCATGCATCTATTCATGCCTGGAACCGTAATTTTGTATCGTTTTTTCTTTTGCTTGTTTCAAACTATGAAATTCTTAGGGTAGCAGTCTACCATATTTTCGTCAGTGTTTCGACATCAAACCGTGAAACTAAATAAACAAAACTAGTTTGATGTCCCCTCACAATATCGACTGTTCAAAACCAGTGTGCATCCCCAAGAACATAATTGATTTGAAAGGAAATGCACCATATGATATATATTGTTATTTTAAGCTAAATTATAAATTACTAACATGTTACACTCTATAAAATAACGTTACAATATTGCTAAAATCTAAAAAAGAAAACTAAATTTAGCTTTTACTTGACGAAATTGTTTCAGAATCCACCATCTTCGGAAATTAGTGAGAGTGACGATACATGGAGCGAGGATAAGCCTGATGCCATTCACCCGCGAATATCCCCTCAGCCGCCACGAGTCTCCCCTCTGCCATCTACCTCAAGTCAAAATACCTTACCTAGCCCCGGACCTTCCTTTCGGCACAATGTCCAAAGGCAAAAGAAAGGTGAGCTAAGTATTCCGATTTTCAGTATTAAATGTAGCTGGGCCTCATCATAATAAAAAAAGAAAAAAAGAAAAGTAAAGTTTGCTTTTCAATAAAATCTTTTGAAAATGGAAAGAAATAACTCAGGGACTATTTATGAAAAAAAAAACGAAGAAATTCTTACAAAATAAAATTTTGCGTGATTTTTAATTACGAAGAATTTATGATTGTTAAACAAAAAAGTCTTTGGAAGTTCAACATAATAATGTAAAAATAGCTAAGTTGAAAGTAAAATTCGTCGTGCCAAATCTTTGTAATCTGATATTATTACTAAAAAATCATAAATTTTTATTTAAGAATAAAAATTTAGTAGTGTCAGCTTCCGATGTGTTTCTCGTTAGTTATTACTATTGATTCATTAAAGGTCGCACATCTTCTCGAGTGTGTTGATAGTCTGTTTGTATGGAAATAATTAGTAGCATTCTTAAGGATAATTTATCCTATGAAAATATTTTCTTTTCTTGTTCCCAATAAAGATTCATATAGACATGAAGGGATTCTGAACGCGTCACTGATTGTAGAATCAGAATAAGATCGGTCCAGGAATGGTTAGCCTTCTTTTTTTTAACCCAAGTTAAAAACAAAGTTAGATTGTGGATTGATTTTTGGGCACTTATCTGTTATACCGGCATGTATATAGGAGCTAATTAGAACCTGTTTCTCTAACGCTCATTCCTAATGAAATATCACAAAATATGGTGAAAATATAATACTTTGTTAATCAAATTATGGAAACTACCAAAGAAACTTACAGAAGACAAACCGCGCAGAACGCATTGATGTCAATAAGAATCGCGTTTAAAGGATCTCTGCCTTCTGACCCCACTGCCGCACCCCTCATGTATTCCACTAGATAGAATTTTTATCGAAAGAGTATAAAGTCATGTTGTGTCCATTGACACATTCTTTCGATTTGGGCAACAACCCCTCATCCTGGAAAAATCTAATTGCCTCTTCTTCAGTCTTTAGCAAATCCTAAATTTTGATTTTAACATCCATGGCAATACACTATTCTCTTTCAATGCAGATCGCTAACTAAATGAATTTCATTTAATTCAGATCGCAAACTGAATAAAAACCGGTTCTATTTAGCTTCTACATGCATAACCGCTGTAACAGATAATTACCGATTTTTGTTTTACAGTACAGTGTAAGACGTTTTATCGATTTCATTGTTGTATGATCTTTGCATTAAAATTCACGGGCATTTAACCCACTGAGACCTTACAAATGCCAAAATCGTAAACTAAGTTAAAACGAAATTCTACATGAAAAGAACATGATTTATCTTGGTTAGCTATTGCACTGCATCAATTTTTAATTTTCTTTTTCTGTCCTTTTGGTAGAAATATAATTCTAATAGCCTATAGCTTTTAACGCTAAATTTGAAAATGTGATTTTGACTTTCCGCTATCCAGAGATTCCAAGAATGATTTGCTTCTTTTCTTCTAAAGTTTATTAAATTTTTTGTGTATTATTGCCATTTTTAATTTTGATACGGAACTTTGATGTTTGTAGTGAAGTTGTAGAAAAAAGAAGCTTGTAATAATTTATTCGAAAAAAGAAAGCGCTTTAGAAATAATCCGAGGTGATTTTGGAATTCGGCATAAAAGTAGCACTAGCGGGAAAACAAAGAAACCCAAATTTTTCTAAAAAGTGAGCTTTAAAATGGCTACAAAAACTACAGGCAACGGAAAAAGCGAGTAAAGATATTTGATTATTACAGCAAATGCAATTTCTAACAACGATTTCTACTAAGCCATTAACTTTTGATTTTCCTTTTTTAAGGTTTTTGAATTGTTGAAATCCCTTGTCAAAATATATGCATGTATTTTTTCAATTACCAGTTTTTTGCTCTTTGACCAATTGAATATAAACTTCTCTATATATGAGATTCTTCAATTTTACTGATAAGTTTGACAAGTGTTGCAATACTGATTTATATAAAAATGACGTCACTCACATAAATTTTTTTGCAAAATTAAGGCTCTTAATGAATTTTCTAAAACTTGTGACCTATCTAGATTGTTTTATTAGGCCGGAATATTTCAGGTTCTGTTGTAATCTTAGCTTCGGATTTTTAGTTAAATTGAAATAAACAAGTTTATTTCAAACAAAAGTAAAGATCGACATTAAAGCGTTAAACGAAAATTATCCTGTATATGAGATGAGTCCCCCTCCCTTAACTCCCCACGTTTTATACTAAAGCTGAACCAGTACATTACTATGCGCATTACATTGTAACGAATAAGCCAGTTGGCAACTGCGAGTTTTCTGTCTATCGATTTACCAATTACCTACCACTGATTTCTTTTTAAGAGTTTAAGTTTTTATTTGCACGAGTTGCTGTTTACCTAAATTTCATTACTACAAACCGTTTGATCAGTGACATTGACCCTCCCTCGCGGCCATTGAAGTTCATTTCCGTTCAAATTGAAACTATGTTAGGTTTTTTATGACGTTTTAAGAGTTTGGGTCATTTGTGGACCTATATAACATCTTCAGAACGCCTTTGGCTTATTTTTTTCTGATTTTAATTTTCAGAGGGCAACTTGATTGATTTTTCCTCTGAAGCTCCCCCTATGTCTCTTTCAATTCCCAAATTTGTTGGTCATGACTATATTAACACACCACAGCCCGCGCCGATCACTGTATCTGAAGATCCTTTTGATACAAGTAAGTACATCTGAATGTTTTGAAGCTCTCTTTGTTTTACAGAGTTAAGATAAAAATGCATGAGCTATGTTTAGGCTCTACGTTTAGGTTGTAATTTTAATCTTGGATTTTTTCTTTCTTTTTTGTGTGTGAAGCTGTAGCTAAGCTTTTCGTGCTCTTTCGGAAGCCATAAGTTGTTTCTAGACAGCAGGAAAAATCTTACCTCGACAGACAGACTCACGTGTGCTCAGACAGACACGTGCAATAATCTATTTTAGGGGAGTCCGAATTCTGTTTAACAGCAAAAGAAAATCTCATATGTCATAAGAAAAAAAAATAGTAAATTAATTTAACAAATCTTAAATATCTTGGAATGTTTTCGGGGAAGGAGGGATTTGGAGATGGAACCTGTTCCCCTTTCATCTTTGAACTGGTCTCGACTGAACTTACGCCTCTAAAAGCATTTAGTTCTAATCCTGATTACCTTGTAGTGATTTTTGTGTGGCTATTTTTGTGTGTACATCGGAAGAGCATGTACAACGGAGAGAAGTTCTATCATCTTGAAATCATCTTAGTTTTCAAACATTTCTCGTGCTGTTTGGCTCTGCTGTTTGGGAAAAGATGTTTTATTATCGGTCATCAGATTGAGCAGATCGCTCATACTAATTAGTAAGAATATATCCATAGAAATATAGCTTCAACCTATTTGGACTTTTAACAGTAAACCTATCCCCAATGCTATGTGGCATTTATATAAAAAAAACACAAAAAAAAAACACAGTGCCATGTTAAAAAAAACAATAATTAATAGATAAATAAACATCTTATTAGCGTTATTAGTGTGTCATAAAATCCACTCTATGATACCCTACAAATTTCGATGAGATCCATGCTCACCAAGAGGATTATTTTCAGCCGCCTAATAATTTCGTAATATTTACTTACAATAACATATTATCAGCTCTTATTTCAGCTCTTATCGTCTTATTTCTAGAGCCCAAATACAATATCTGCTACGTCTTTCAATGTTTCAACCTACCTAAAAACCTCTCTTTTTTAACCCCCATTGAAATATGAGATTCTACTTGAGTCTCTTTGGGTGGAGAGCATAGTTTCAGAAACTCTGGTTTGGCAAGCTTTGTTTGCCATGCCTCAATATTCCAAAAATCGATTGAAACAGGAAACTATCAAGCTAGTGGGTAGTGGCACTATTGTTATATTGTATCTTCTTGTAAAAAAAAGAAGTATATTTAAATAATGAAGACAGTTTTTAAGATGTAGAGTGAATTTAAAAATTCTACATAATTATGACTTTAGTTTCAAACATTTGTGCAGTCAGGATTTTATTGGATGGGGCTGAGACAGAAAAGATGCTTTTTAAACGATCATTTTAGGATTTGTTTTGCTGCTTCTGTAAAAAAAAAAAAAAAAGTGGTTTATCTCCCTGACTGCACCTATTACTGAAGCCCTGTATTATCGTAATCTTTAATATTTGTTTTATTTGTAGATCATCTTCAGAGTTCTTTACCTACTCCACTTGTGCCTCCTCCAAAGACAAATCACCCTTTTTCAAGCACTCCTACTTTACCTGAAGCACATGTTTCTTCTGTTGCTCAGAAATCGCAGCTTTTGCAAGAAGCGTGGTATCATGGAGGGATAAGCAGAAAAGATGCAGAAGTTTTACTCCGACACGTAATTTTTTCTGCTTTCTTGGCCATTTGATGTCATTTTTAATATATTTAATACAATCTAAGATAGTGCTTCTGAAAATACTCAGTATTCCCTTTGTTTTGTCAGTGAAATAGTAGATGTGTATTAGGGAGTTTGAAATTTTGTCTTGTTTGGATAATTTTTTTCCAAAAGCGACTTATTAAGTTCGCTTGACTCATTTTGGCCTTTTTATTCTTTTTGTCAGTAAGTTTGTTTTACCATAAACTTTATTATTTATAAATTGATCGTTTTATTCGAAATCTCTGCTCGGAAAAGCGGATGAAGATTTGCTAGATGTTTTCCAGAGAAATTGCCTACGGATAGTTCTGGGTGCTCGGCTGATTGACTATATCTCACACACTAGGCTATACGAAAAATGAGGTTCAACCCCGCTATCTAGGGCTATAACGAGAGAGAGGTTGAAATGGGTAGGGCACGTTCTGCACACGAAGGGTGACAGATTGTCCTTTTCGGCCAACTGTCTTGGGCTAAACGGAAAGATGGTCGTCCACGTTTGGGCTGAGAGGATGTCATAAAGAAAGATTTAAAGGAGATGGGAACCTCCTGGGAGGGTGTAAAGAGGAGGTTTTGAATAGATTGGGATGGAGGAGGAACATGCGTAGCTGGGTTGGCCTCAGGCGGCTTGGTGCTGCGGTGAGTTGTTAGTAGAAGTAATAGGAGAAGTAGTAATAGTACTAGTAAATCTATGTTACGCAATATACTTGTATCCCTTAAAAAGTATCTTTCATTACTTTTTTCATCTTTAAAATTATTACGGTTCAATCAAGCTTATCCTTGAGGCAGATTTTTTAAGCTTAAAAGGGCTATATAATGTTCTGTGCTATTTTCTTTGGCTCTATTTTTTCGGAAATTTATCCTTATTTCAAAAGTTTTGAGTAAATTAAGCTGTTATCAGGTAAAACAACTTGATATAAGTGAATATGTTTTGATGCTTTCACCTGAATGGATAAATGTCTATCCAAATTCTCAGTCTATTAAAAAAATGTTCTGACTTTATTTTCCAAAATGAAAAAAAAATGCTGAGTATTTTGATAATTTTAACCGGTCCAATTCAGCCTAGTGAAATCCCTTTTACTACTACTACTAATAATAATAATAACTCACTGCAGCACCAAGCCGACCAAGGCCAACACAGCTACGCACGCTCCTCCTCCTACCTAATCTATTTAAAGCCTCCGTCTTTACACCCTCCCAGGAAGTTCCCATTTCCTTTAAATCTTTATTTATGACATCCTCCCAACCCAGACAAGGACGACCTGCTTTCCGTGTAGCCCAGACGGTTGGCCAAAAAGGACAATCTTCGGTAATCTGTCATCCTTCATCCGTAGAACGTGGCCTAGCCATCTCAACCTTTCTTTCATTATAGCCCCAGAAAGTGGGATTGAACCACACTTTTCGTACAACCTACTGTTTGAAATACGGTCAGTCAGCCGGGTACCCAGAACAATCCGTAGGCAATTTCTCTGGAAAACATCTAGTAAATTTTCATCTGCTTTTCGGGAGTGCCCATGCTTCAGAACCATATTTGACCACCATCATCACTGTAGCTTCCAATATTCTAATCTTCGTTTGCAGACTTATCTTTTTATTCTTCCAAACTTTTTTTAACTGTGAAAAAACACTTTCACAGTTTTATTTTTTAACTGTGAAAAAACACGTTTTTGAACTTATGACCTGAAAAATAATGCAACTACACCAATTGCTTTTACCAGTGACTTCAAGTGGTTTTTACCGGTGGTTTTCTTTCTTATTTTGTGGTTTCTTTCCTTTCGATGAAATATAATCTTACATTACATCGAAAGGCTTTTCTTACATTGGTCAAGCTTGTATGGTTTTTCACCAATGTGGATTTTCATGGGTATGATGAATTTGTTGTTCTGACTAACACGACGTTGAGTTTGCTGTTTACGAGTAGGGTATAAAAATTGCGATGTAATGGCCAAAAACTTTTATGGAGCTATTCCAGCATAGATCGTTCCCATAACATCTGTGCCAATAGTTAAAAACAAGCAAAAACACGGTTTCACAAAGTAGATCAGAAACACTTGATCAGTTCAATGATACATTTTTTCGCACAAGAAATCTAAATCGTCTTGGGTTTCGCTGCAATTTTACTCTCATTTGAAGTCTATTATAATCAAATGTGTTTCTATGTGCCTTTAAATGTAAATCTTTGAAGCATGTCAACTTCTGTCGATCTTTTACTGGCATTGCATATGAGAATAGATATGTTGAACCTCACTACTGCGCTGTTTTGCGAGTTTTTTTGAGTACACGTCTGACTGACCTTATCTCAAATAGTAAGCTGTGCAAAAAAATGTGCTTATATTCTGTTTTCTAGGGCTATAATGAGTGAAAGGTTGAGATAGCTAGGACAGGTCCTGCGGACGAAAAATTGCCAAAGATTGTCCTCTTTGGCCACCATCTAGGGCAAAACGAAAATCAGATCGTCCACGAATCTTTAGGGATTGTAAGGAAGCCTTTAAGAGAGATTTGAACTTTTCGGAAGGGTGTAAACAGGGAGGTTTTAAGTAGATTGGGATGAGTGGGAGCGTGCATACCTGTGTTGTTTTCAAGCGGCTTGGTGATACAATGAACTGTTAGTAGTAGTATTATTAGTAATATTCAGATAGAACAGTATTCTGTTCTGCTTTTGTTGATATCTCAAATGGGTTAATTTCTTTATTTGAAGCCAAACGTTTATCAACCCATCTGTTAACGATCATGATCGGCAAGTAAAAAGCAACCATGGCAAATAGTTGTTGATTTTTTTTTTAAGTGGAAACGATTCATTCATTTAAAGAATACTTTTTTTGTTCTGGTTGCAGGTTTCAAAATTCATTAAACTCGAAATCACCCGTCGAAGAAAACATGCATGACTTTCGAAAGTGATGAAAGTCCCTGAAAAAGGCTTCGATCTGGATGAAAACTATACCTTTAAATTCAACATTTCTGAAACCTAAAGAGTGGATGTTTCAACCCTCTCTCCCTCCCCCCCCCTCCCTGGGTCATCATTTGTGTATATCCTTATTTCTCTCGAGAAGGATTATTACATACTCATTTTTATTTGTTTTCTTTTTTTTTACCAGTGGGGATCGTTTGGAATCAATGGTCATTGAGTATTGGGTGGGACCTCATTCGACCAGATACTTAGAGCTTTAGTGCCCTTTTGAAGTAACAAAATAGATGGTGCTGCGTTGCAAGGTACTGATTTCTGTCATGGCGTGCTGTACAACAACAATATCTGACCCTAATAAGGCCAGGATACTATCGAGCAAAAATTCTCAAAGTGCCAATTTATTTTAGAACTATCTAGGTGCTATTTTCTACCTCTCGTTTTGAGAGGTTATATGCCGCCCAATGCTGCATTCGTTCATAAACACAGAGGCAGACCATATGAAGATGGCACTCTTTGAATACGACTATTTTTAAGGTTCGCGTGACAGATTTGATTCTTTTGAGGTTTTATCCATTTATGTACGTTATTGCTTTCTCTATAGAAATTCTATTTGAAGAAGCTTGGTCAATCTTTCGGGGGGGGGGACGCTGAAGCCTCAAAATTGTTGTTATCACCGACAATTTCCATAATGAATCCTCTCATTCTCAAAGCATTTGGACAGGAAAAATGTGGGAAATGTTTACTCAATTGCATGTATGATTCCAAAAAATCTTGCATTTCATCTTTGCCACATGATTAAATACAGTATCATATAGGGATATAATTAAGCTTGCAGGCAAAAAATTTAGATTTCGTGTCCAGAAATCTTAATTGTACAAGCAGCAAAAATGAAATTTTTCTTGGAACTTTCATTAAAAGAAATGATAAAATATGCTTTGATTATTGACTGTCTTGTATTTAGAGCAGGTATTGGTAAAATTTTGAGCATAGTATATTAATTTTTAGTTTCAAAATAAGAGAATCGTTGCTTCTTAAATGTGAATTTGGAGAATTGTTTTCTTTTCGCATTTTGTGTCGCCTAACTTATTTCATATTAAAATCTTTACTAGGTTGTAGCTACCGCTGTAACCATGATTAAAATGTCCTTTTCGAATCGTTTTAATGTCTATCTTCGTAAGGAACAGATTCTTTTTTTTTTAATTATAAAAAAAAAATTGTTTCTGCACCCATCAGTGCTTCTCAGTTTTATTACTATAGTTTATAATGGGATTTAAATATTCGAGTAAATATCAGTGCTGATGTGGTCATGATTCAGTAAATAAATATTCATAATTCGGTGTATCATATTTAAAGTTTTGGGAAAAAATAGTTCGATTCTTCTCTCACTTTTTCAATAATCTGATAAAACTGACTAGTAACCACAGCATAGACAAATTCGAAAGAAAATGCTAAAGGGGAAAATTATAGATAGATATTTATTGCAACAAATGACACTTTGGACCTTGACAAAAAAAAATAATACAAAATTATCAATATATAGTATATTGACAATGTAAGAAATGATAAAAATCCTGAACGGGAAAAAAGATAACGAATCTCAGTGGAGTACGAGCCTTCAGCACCCCCTCCTCCTCTTCACTTAATAAAATGATTTCATAGATTTGGGTAAGACTTTTATTTTCTTTTACAACACAACATTTGAATTTCTTTTCGTTTTATAGGATGGAGAATTCTTAGTTCGAGAATCCCAAGGAACACAAGGACAGTATGTTTTAAGTGGAGTTCAAAATGGAAATCATAAACATCTACTTCTTGTTGATCCAGAAGGAGTAGTAAGTTGTGTGCTTTTCTTTCCTGGGTGGGAGTGGTTTTAGTATCGTTTTCAAACCTATGAAGGAACGGAGGTGTCACTAAAAATCTGCCAGCCTGTAAAGAAGGAGCGACCCGGCTCAAAAGGAACCGAAACTCTAAAAAACGGAATTTTGATACAAATAGATACATCAAAAGAATCGGATTTTTATACTGATTTTAAATATATAAGTTTCATCAAGTTTAGTCCTACCGAACAAAAGTTCCGAGTCTGAGAAAAAAAAATTCCCTTATTTTCGATAAAAGTAGAAACACCTCCTAAAAGTCATAGAATCATAATGAAAATCACAACATCTGATTCAGCGTATCAGATAACCCTACTGTAGAGGTTTTAAGCTCATATCTGCAAAAACGTGGAATTTTGTATTTTTTGCCAGAAGAATGATCACGGATGTGTTTTTTTTTTTCTCTCTCTCTCTTTTTCCCAGGGGTGATCGTTCGACTCAGTGGCCCTAGAATATCTTGCGAGGACTCATTCGAACGGACCTTAAAAGTTCTAGTGCCCTTTTTAAATGACCCAAAAAAATTGAAGGGCAACTAGGCCTCCTCCAACGCTCATTTCTTTCCCAAAATCACCGGATCAAAATTTTGAGATAGCCATATTGTTCAATATAGTAAAAAAAAATCTAATAGCTATGTCTTTGAGGACGACTTAATCCCTTTCAGTCTCCGAGGAAAGGGCTGCAAGTTGTGAAGTTTGCACGTTGTTTACATATAGTAATCTATCCCCCTGTGCCCCCCGGCGTCCCCGTTGTAGTTGTGTCCCTGTGTCCCGGTCGTCATTTATATTCCCTGTGTCCCGGTCGTCATTTGTATCCCGGTGTCCCGGTCTGTATATACATTCGTTTTTGAAATGGTATATGATGAAATAAATTTTTGTATTTTTCCCCTTTTTTTCTTTTTAGTTTTTTTTTGTTTTTACTTTTTTTTTAGTTTTTTTTAGTTTTTTTTTTCTTTTTTCTTTTTAGTTTTTTTTATTTTTATTTTTTTTTAGTTTTGTTTTTCTCCTTTATTTTTCATTTTTTTTCCTTTTCTTTTTTTTTTCTTTTTTAGTTTTTTTAGTTTTTTAGCTGTTTTAGTTTTTTTTATTAGTTTTTAGTTTTTTTTTATTTTTAGTTTTTTTGTAGTTTTTACCTTTTTTTTAGTTTTTTTAGTTTTTTTTTTTACTTATGTCCTTGTCGTCATTTATACTCCCTGTGTCCCGGTCGTCATTTGTGTCCCGGTGCTTTGTTGATGGTGATTGCTAATCGAACATTCCTTGTGTCCCGGTCGCTTTCTCTTTGAGTGTCCCGGTCGTCATTTATATTCCCTACTAGCTGTTGGGGTGGCGCTTCGCGCCACCCCAACACCTAGTTGGTGGGGCGCTTCGCCCCCCCCCCAAGCCCCCCCCGCGCGCGTAAGTCGTTACGCGCCATATTAGTTACGCGCCATTGTAGTTGTGTCCCTGTGTCCCACCTGTGAATATAGATAGATTTATATATGTGTTTTGGCTTTCCCATTGTCTGTGCATATACAAAGCCGTATGTACTAATAATGACGTCATATGCAAACGCTCTTTTTACAAACAAACAAACATGCATACACACAACTCGTTTTTATATAGATAGATAGATAGGTAGATACAATACAAATTAACTGCGTAAAACTTGCGAATATACAACATTTTTCGCTGTCCAATTGTCGCTGCATATAAATAGATTGTCAGGTTTACCGACCCTCGAACATGCAACGCACAATTGTCCATGGGAAAAACAATCAGTATTAAGATCTATACCACATTTTTCTAATGATTGACCTTGAGCTTTGATAATGGTGATTGCAAATGCTAATCGAATTGGGAATTGCAATCTTTCAAATTGAAAAGGCAGATCCGTTGGAATCATGGGAATGCGAGGAATAAGAACAGCCTCACCCTCAAAAGGCCCTGTCAAGATTGTGGCCTCTATTAGGTTTTCCATTGTTTTTTTTTACGGCAAGTCGCGTGCCATTGCAAAGCTTTGGTGGGTTGATAATTCTTGAAAGTATTATTGGTACGCCTATTTTTAGTTGTAGCACGTGTGGTGGAAACCCTGAAAGATCTATGGAATTTAAAAATTCAGATGGATAATTAACCGCTTCATTTGGTTCCAAAACTGTGTCGACTGACTTGTAAAGGACTGCCTGGTCTCGAATCTTGGTCAAAACAATATTGTTGATTTCGTGGACGTCTATATTTTTAGGTGCGAGAATCGCTCTTTCACTTAGCCATTAATTATTTTTATAATTTTTTAGAATATTCGGAAATACTTTTTCAATCAATTAATTTTTGGACGTCACTAAATTACAGAAATCAGCAGGTAGTTGTATACGTCCTGAAATTGAGTCTATCGTATCATAAATGTCTTTTTATTCCGACGTTAACTTGGAAATGTTATTTTGTACATACGACAATAGATCATTCGTACTGTAACTTTTTTCACGATCCAATTCTACACATGTCGAAACAGCAGCTATACGGTTAGGTGAAGGCATTCCCAAATCCTGAAGAGGTTTGTTTGCCATACGTACACACAAATCTTCTATAATAACTAAAGTGTAGTTATAAATTTCTGATGTAAAATCAAAAGTCATATCTGACGTCTCTAACTGTTTTCGATGGAGTATATCTTCGGACATTTTTGACTTATATTTTTCCCATAACTCTGTAGGAGCTGATGGAGAGCAAGTTGTTAAAATGATGCCAAACAATGCACGAATTTGACTTGGGGTTGACGTTTCGCACTAATGGGGAATATGGAACAACCCACTGGTTATCTACTTCGATGGTGGTACCGTTGCCATTGTAGGTTCTTCAGTCATTTTACAATTAGAAATTTCTCTTTCAACGGTCTTCTTACAATTAAAAATTTGTCTTTGAACGATATTCTTAAATAACTGTGTCCTGGTCGTCATTTATATTCCCTGTGTCCCGGTCGTCATTTGTGTCCCGGTATCCCAGTCTGTAATTTCTCTTTGAGTGTCCCGGTCGTTATTTATATTCCCTCTGTCCCGGTCGTCATTTGTGTCCCGGTCTGTAATTTCTCTTTGAGTGTTTTTTCTTTTTAGTATTTTTTAGTTTTTTACATTTTTTCTTTTTTCAGTTTTCTTCTTTATTTTTCAGCTTCACTATGAAATACATATCGCCGAACCTTTGTTTTTTTAACTAAAATCTGGTAGGCATTGATGACCTTATCCAAGTCAAAATCCCAAACCCAATCATCATCGCTATCATTTTCAGTTTTGATATCTTTTGACTCTCGCTGTCCAGGTGGATCTTCATCTAACTGCGCGGTTTTGCGTTCTTTAGCCTCAAGCCTGTTTCCTTGCTGTTCTTTTGATTCCTCGGCACGCTTTCTTTTCTGACTTTCTCTATCAGCAGCAAGTTTTTTGGCATAGACTCTTTGAGCATCTTCATCGGCTTTTGCCATTGTAAGTTCATCAGTCATTTTAAACTTAAACATTAATAGATTTCTACGTGAACATATATGTCTTAAATATCTTTAATGACGTCACCGTCATAGCAAAAATGACGACAACTAACTTCATGACGTCAGCCGACACAGAAACATGACGTCACCTGATCCACAGACAGACAACTTATTTTTATATATATAGATGTGCCGGTGTCCCGGTCGTCATTTGTGTCCCGATGTCCCGGTCTGTAATTTCGTCAGTCAAAAACATGACGTCAGTCGACACACAAACATGACGTCACTCGACAGACACACACACACACACACAGACAACTTATTTTTATATATATAGATTGGTTATTGGGAAAATATATTTTTTTTGAGGTGGAATTTTTTCTGGTGGGTGGGGGTCGGGGGAGAGGGTTACATGGGAGGATCTTTTCATGGGAGAAGAAAATTTCCGTGAAGTGGCACTGAATTTCCAAGCATTATTTAAAAACCATCAGAAATTAAATTAAAAAAAAGTTTTTTTTTAACTGAAAGTAAGGAGAAACATTAAAACTTAAAACGAACAGAAATTATGACATATATGAGGGGTGTCGCCCCCTCGTCAATATCTCGCTCTTTACGCTAATGTATTTTTTGTAATTTCAAAAGAGCTATTTATTCCAATTAAACGGCTTTTGAGATTCAGGGGCATTCTTAAAGAATAGGAACAAAATTCGAACTTTAGCGTAAAGAGCGAGGTATTGACGAGGGGGTGAAACCCCTCATATTATGCATGTGTGGGAGTTTCTTCCCCTCGTCAGTCCCTCGCTCTTTACGCTACGGTTAGAATTTCGTTAAATAATGGCCTATATAAACAATAAATTGTTTGTGTTATTTTTCGGCAAATCTTAGCATTTAATATCGTCTTAAGCAGCTCCTTAACTATGATTTTTATGTGATAATAAACCACAGATATTGTATGTTTTCGGTTTGTGGTTGTTATTAAATAATAAAAAAAGTTTTTTTCAACTGAAAATAAGGAACAATATTAAACGATGGATATATTAGGAGAATCGGCTTTATATGTTGATTTCAAATATATGAATTTCACTAAGTTTAGTCTTTCCATCAAAGGCTACGAGCCTGCAAAAATTTTCCTGATTTTCGAGAAAAGGGGAAAATACCATCTAAAAGTCAAGTGATCTTAATAAAAATCACATTATCGGATTCAGTGCATCAGAGAATCCTACTGTATAGGTTTCAAGCTCCTATCTGCGGAAGTGTCGAATTTTATATTTTTTGCCAGAAGAAAGATCACGGATGCGTGTTTATTTGTTGTTTTTTTTCTTTGTTTTTCCCAGGAGTGATCGTATCAACCTAGCCGTCTTAGAATTTCAGAAGAGGGCTCATTCTAACGGAAATTTAAAGTTCTAGTGTCCTTTTTAAGTGATCAAAAATTGAAGGGCAACTGGGCCACCTTCTCCGCCCCTTTTTTCCCAGAATCGTCCGATCAAAATTTTGAGATAGCCATTTTGTTCATCATAGTTGAAAGGCCCAATAACTATGCCTTTGGGTAAAAAACGACCCCCCCCCCTCACAACCCCAGGGAAAAGGTCTTCAAGTTAAAAAATTTGTCCATTGTTTGCGCATAGTATTTGTTATTGAGATTCATGCATACATTTTCGAGGGGGGGGGCAAATTTTCTGCTGAGGGTTTTTTCACGGGGGAAGTTTCCAGGGAGTTATTTTCTTAGGGGAAATTGTACACTGTGGGAATTTGCCAGAATTTTCGTAATTGTCCGGGATAAATTATCACCGGGATTGAATTTTCTAGAGGATATTTTCATTGTTTGGGGGTTACTCCGTGGAGGTGGGGTTAGAATTTCTGGCATTATTTAAAAAAACGATCAGAAATTAAATTAACAAAAAAAAACAAGTTTTTCCACTGAAAGTAAGGAGTGACATTAAAACTTAAAACGAACAGAAATTATTCCGTCTATGAAAGGGACTGTCCCCTCCTCAACGCCTCGCTCTTTACGCTAAAGTTTGACTTTTTCCCACAGCTCTATTTTTTAAAACAATAAAAAAAACTTTAGCGTAAAGAGCGTGGCGTTGAGGAGGGAACAATCCCTTTCATATACGGAATAATTTCTGTTCGTTTTAAGTTTTAATGTCGCTCCTTAATTTCAGTAGAAAACACTTTTTTATTTAATATTACAAGGACCAAAAATAAATATAGTAAACGCTTAAAATACAGGACTTGCATTTCTATTCTGTGAATGCACCTAAGGGGACATTTCACTAGTGATGAAGTCGCCTTCTTCTGAAAATGGAATTTCAATGCCTTAATTCTAAATAACTAAGATAGCAGCCACATTCAAATTCTATAACAAATCGTTTTAAGAGAAAAATTTTAACGCATTGCAAGGACTCGTAGAAAATACAGATAATGATAATATTTAGCGTGTGTCTTGGTAAATTTGATCTGAGGAGGGGGGCTAGGATGCAAAATTTTTTCGGGGCATTTGGCTCACTCACTTGTGCGCGGTCTTCTTTAAAATTTATGCAAATAAAAAAATTACTACTCTTTATGGTAGTTTAGAATTCAATATAGATTTGAGTTTAGTTCGTAGTGTATAAAAGAATCACTGATTACTCAAAAGAATTTCTCAGCTAGATAATTTAGCAATCCTGCATATAGAGGACAGGAAAGATTCCAGACCTTAGGGACTGTTCAAGGACTTAGAGAACCGTGTAAAACATACGCTTAAAATTCAAGATCTTGGGCACATGCCAAAAGCTTTTAAATATTGTATAGCCTTCCTCCTGGAAAAATTCCCTCTTGAAATGTGGACTGTGGCATGTATTGTGAGAACTATATTTTAACATCCACTTTCCTACGAGTTCATTGCCTTATTATTTGCACCAAATTAGATGTGTCCAAACTTGCTTCTCTAAAGCTTTGTTTAAGATTGTGACCTAAGTTTGGGGAAAATTATCCAATAAATCCTTGGGAAGCGAATAGCTTGTCATTAAGCTTTCGGAACGAAACAGGAAAAAGGCAAATGTATTTTCGATAAACCTTTTATGCTGAATTTGCAGAACACGAGAAAGAATTGACATTTGACGCTGACATTCAGGAATACTGATTTATTTTTTGCGGGTTAATTTTAACAGAAAAAAAGTTGTTACGAAAAGAAAGTGTTTGGAATTTTGAAAAGATCTTGAAACCCATGAAAAATGTTGGCGGATAGGAGTGATAAGTACACTTTCTGGGAGAATTAGCAGATTTTTTGAGTGGAATTGAGTGAACAATTCATCAGTTTTCAATTACTCCTAGGCTTTTTCCTGCTAATTTCTATTTTCGGAATAATACTGAAATTTGTAATTTTTAGTTATAAGAAAAAAGAAGATCCTCCAAAGTAAAAAAAAAAAAACTAACTTCTGCGCTCCTAAAAGCGGCCACAACAAAATTCTTTGAGGAAGATAATCTGTAATTTATCAGCGGTGATCTTTCAAATTTTGTCTTATTTTTGTCAAGCGCCGATCTTAACAATATATTTTGACAAATCTATTTTCACAAGTCTTATCTAGCTCCCAGGATGATTAGAATTCTTTGTTATTTATTTTTTTTTTCCAAAGTGTGTCCTATTTTACTTTTCTATTCTTAGAATATAAATAATTGTAAAAATTAAACTAATGATGCAAAAAAATGTTTCTGTATCTTGGATGGCTCAAAAAATCGTATTTGCTAAACAACCAGTATTTAACATAAGTCAAACCCTAGACGATTTTTGACGTTTGATATGGCTTAAAGGTTTAACCTACAATTTATTTTTACATTATCTTCAATTACATTCACTTACCTACTAAATTGAAGGCTTCTGTTTTTGTTTTCTCACGCCTGATAAAAAATTTCTACAATTAATACTTTTCGACAGTAATCTTACAGCTAACAAAAGCTATGATTCGCACTCAGGATAAAACTGTTTATTTTCTCGATTTGTTATTTTCTGAAATGTCTGATTTCAAATTTTGCCTGCAGCATTGTGTGATCTTAACACTATTCCTAGAAACAAATTGTCTTTGCCTTAAACATCCTCAAACATTCTCCTCTTCGTTCGTGCTGAATTCCGCCTGACGTCACGAAGGATGTCTGACGTCCCTGGTGTGTATTTCAGGTGATCTGAAGTGCGACGCATATGCTCCTAATATTGCTAACCAAGCTAAACCATAATTAATAAGTGAAACTCTCGAGTCAAATCAATTCCCCTAAAGTCCATTCCCTCCGTGTTCACTTCTATTTCATTAGAACGCTTTCGGGTTACACCTGTCCTGAGTTACACCTTCATCTTTCCATCCAATTGGTAATAAACTTTGTTCAACCCCGGAGCGCTCTTTCTAGATTATGTGTAATTGGAGTGAAATCGTTTATAACAGCATGCCTTACCACCCCAAATGATGAAAGTGACAACGTTTGTCTACTTTTTCCGAGGCCCATCTTCTTTGATTCTTGTTCCCAGTTCATTTCTCCTGATGTTTAACAACCCCGTTAAGTCCGCCTTCACTGTTTAGTCTCGTCAAAATACATTCACCGGTTCGCATCTTCATTACCGCACACCCAAAAAGATTCACACCCCAAAATGGTAAAGCTTCTAAATAGAAAATAACTGTTTCTCTGTTTCTCTATTCTTTCATTTATTTTTCGGGAGGAGGGGCACTTTTCTTCCCCTTCCCTTTCTTCATCAATTTTTAACTTTCTTCGATTATATAATATGTTCTTTTAAATTTTACTGGACTAATGTGTAATTTATACATTCAAGCTGTTCGCTGTTCGAGATTTTTTTTTCTTTTTTTTTGTGATGTAAAACGTGAATCCATCTTATGTATGGGTAGGGGTCGATAGCCGATCTTAAATATGACCTGAAATTAGACGAGACGAGTTTACTAGTTCGTAACTCTTTAGGGGGGCATAATTTGACTATAATCTTATATGATATAAAAAATTTGAGATCAGTTTATACATAGATTGCGAAAGTAATTTTGAAAATGATCTTATCTTAATACTATCATAGTTATAATACTATTAAGTAATACTATTTTAGTTATATAATACTGTAATAGTCTTCAATCTTTTATGTTAAAATACCAAAAAAGAGCCAGTTTTTCAATGAAAATACTAAAAACAAGTTTTTTCAGCATGTAGGGGGAGGGGGTTGGCCAATTTTACTATTTCGTCGTATCATAACCAGCATTGGGTTTGGTGCCAAATATCAAACGAGTATGCTAACTGTTCAGCAAACTGTTCAAACTGTTTCATTATATTCTTCATCTTTATATAATTTAGCCTATCTTGGACTTGGGCCACACAGGTGTACACACAGACTGACTTGGCTTGGACCCTGTCCCCTATACCAGAATTTTAATCTCGTTACAAATTCTCTCCCCCCCCCTTTAGTGTTTTCGAAATTAGGTTCTTGTGTATGTGGCTCTTAAGGATTCAAACATCCCTTAGCTTGTGATTGATAACCGACAGCGAGGAGGTTGTGTTCCGAAATTATAATATATATATATATATATATATATCAATAATATATATATATATATATAAAACCAAAGTGTTGCTTCTGCAATACAATTAGGTATTCCGAATATAATTTCAAACATGCCTTGCTTTGGCAGGATTACTGGAAACTTCTTAAAACTCATTTTGATGCAATTTTATATATATATATATATATATATATATATATATATATATATATATATATATATATATATATATATATATATATATATATATATATATATATATATATATATATATATATATATATATATATATATATATATATATATATATATATATATATATATATATATATATATATATATATATATATATATATATATATATATTGTTGCTAAAAAGAGGGATATATTAACAGGATAAGCTTGTTTTGGTGTTACTTGGTTGTTTTACATTTGCTGGTTTTTTTTTTTTTTTTCTTTCATAGGCATGTATTTTGGGGGTGATACCTGACACGGGGATGCCATGGATATTCTGTGGTAGCCACAACACTGTGCTGGGTAGAGAATTTAAAGTGGCGAAACCCTATATAGGCCAGTGTATTCTCCTAGTGAGCCCTTGTGTTGGGTTGTTGCCTCTGAATTATTTGTTTTTATTATTTTTTCTATTGTTTGGTAAATGACGACTTATACTTATTGACGACATGACTGCCTGTCCATGGATTATTCTTTATGGTTGATTGTGCATGGCTATGCTGTTTGACCTATGTGATTGTATGGATGAGTAGGGTTAAGGCCTCATTCAAGTGCTGGTCTATATTAATCACTAATTTAGGAAAACAGTCTTCCTTTTCTCCTTCTGTCTCTCTTTTTTTTTTTTTTTTTTTTTTTTTTTTTTTTTTTGTGTTTGTGTTTGTGCTGTTGCATTGGTGATTGCTCTTTTCTTGTATATATATATATTATATATATATATATATATATATATATATATATATATATATATATATATATATATATATATATATATATATATATATATATATATATATATATATATATATATATATATATATATATATATATATATATATATATATATAAGCTATGTTTCTTTACGCTAAAGCCGATAGATCTGTTGTAATCTTATATACATTGATGTGTGTGCATTGTGTGATCACTAGCTTGCTTGGATGTTACTTTGATCAATATTCACTGAACTTGATCACTTATCTTGCTAGATGGATATCTTCCAAAGAAGACAGGAAAATTTACTTTATCAATTTTAAATGTAAATTAGCAATTTTTTTTTCTCTTTTTCAGGTTCGAACCAAAGACCGTGTCTTCGACAGTGTTAGTCACCTAATTAACTATCATTGCAACAACGCTTTACCCATAGTTTCAGCCGAGAGTGCACTTGTACTGCAAATACCCGTCCGTCGCTTAACCCCTTCGCATTGAATGTTAATATCATAACCCAAAGTTTCCTATTTTAGCTTTATTACTTTTTAACCGCCAAAAAGAAAACAAAATATATTAAGAAAAGAAAGTACTGCACGCAATTGTGGTTATATCCCTTTTTAGTTTGGAGGTGGACAATCAAATATTTATAAGGTCTGTAAGTTGTCAATGATGATTAGTTTTGGCTGTGAGATAAAGATGGCCATTCATTGTTATTGTTGTTGTTGTTTTCCGTTGTTTTATGTTCAAGGAGTTTTTTTTTTCTTGCAACCATGATATTTTTATATTCTTTTGTTTTTGTTTCTATATTTAATAGTCAACGGCTGCCGACACATAGAACAAGTTATTTAATCACCAACTTAAATTCGAGCCTTTTGATTCACATTTTCCATCTGCATAGGTCTATAGTTTAGTATTAGTTTGACAGACACCATAACGTTTTGGACCATGCTCCCCCTAAGCATTTCTAAAATCTTGATACTCCCCTCGTGGTATTTAAATTTTGTGATTTAAAATTTTACGTGTATTCACCTGAAGGAACTTTAAAAGATCAGTAACTTGGTATAGACTAAACTATACTCAAAGGATGTACGTCTCGCCCGTGTCCCACCAAAATATTGCCGTGCCTAACCAGTGGGGCCTGCGCCCCACGTTGAGAATCGCAGGTTTATAATATCAGTAAAGAAAAACTAAATTTCTTTTGACGTATATTGATGCTTCTTGTAATTGCTGTATTCTTGTTTAGCTCTTGAAACGCAAGAAGAAAAAGATTATATGCACAGTCTTTCTAATACTTGTTTTAAAGGTTGGAAAACCACGCATTTTGAATTTGAAAGCATCGAAAAAGTAGAATCGGAGTTTCATTTAGTATAACAGACCATTGTCAATGCCTTTTTGCTTCTTTTTGCTTCTTTTTGCAGATTCAGGCATCTTACATGTTTTTGTTGTTGTTTTTTTTTTTTTTTCTTCTTCTTTTTTTGGACTCAAAAGGTTTCTTAAGACTTACCGCATGGCGAACTCTTTTATTGCAAAGTTAGCATAATGTTAACATAACCTATACCTGTGTACGCGTACGAGTACAGAACCCACACCCTCACTCTTAGCAAAATTCTCAGTTCTCCAACCCCTCCTCCGTCTTTTGACTGAAACTACGTTCACCATGTACAGTCATTATTTTCTGAAACGACTGCCATACTAAAATATGATATTATACCGAAAGAACTGCTAGAGCAGAGAAAAAAATTAGAAAGAACAAGCTACCGAGTCTAAGCTTGATGATGGATTTTCTGTTTATTGGTGCTAAAAGGGAAAGCAGTTCAGCCCTTCGAACATACTTTGATAATTTATTTAATTTCTGGTTTTGACGATTTTCTTTGATTTATTTTTATTTTATCAATGAAGGTTATTTGTTTTGCTGTTTGAATTATTCTTATCTACTCCGTACTATCTTTCAGAAGATATGAATAACGTATACATTGGATAGTTCAATGAATGATTTCAAGTGTGTGGTTTGTTTATTTAATAATTGATAATTATTAAATCCCCTTTTGAAGTCAAATCAAGCTGTAGTGAAAAACTCATAAATGATTTCAAAATAAGGGACTTAACTTTTTTTATGCATCTTATTCAAGTTTAATGAAAAACGAACAGAAATTAATAAAAACAATTTTTCGAAAAAGCAGATCTTCAAAGAAAAGTAAAGAGTCGTATTAAAACTAAAGAAAATCAGAAATGAAGTCCTATGACACTTGAACCTTAAAACGAACAGAAATTAATTAAACGAACTTAAAACGAAAATTTATTAAAGAATAAATGAAATCTATAACGAACAGAAATTAGAATGAATCATCACATCAAAGTGAAATATGACAGATACTGATATAAAGGAAAAGCAATTCTAAAACGGATAGAGATTAAAATATGTGCTCAAGTCAGACTTTAAACGAACAAAAACTACTACAAACAGGACTAGCTTCTTATAATGTATTAGCCAAAAAACCTATTGAACCGACATGCCTAAAAAAAAAAGAAAAAAGAACTGTAGCGTGTATCCCATGTGAAGACCGCATCTGATTCTGATTGTATAGGTACTCTGGGGGAGTCGTCACCCGTTGTATAGGATCTCGTGATTGTTTGCGTAGTTGTGATTTGCTTGGTGATATGGAGACTTGCCAATTATGTAAAGTAAGAATTCAATTTGACTCAGATTTGAGAACTTTCTTCGGCAAAAAAGGGTGTCAAAATAGTTCGCTCTGTCAATTAATTCTGATTTCCTTCTTGGTTTAACGTTGAAAAGTCTTCTTTGTTGAAAATTACGCTTCTGGCAGCATTTTTTACTACCTAGGCTGCAGCTTCTATTTTAATCTTTCTATTTAGATCATAGTACACGTTTTCGAGACTGGGTCGAAGAATTTAAAACAAAATCAATTTGTCGTTTGCTTGTAAAATGGCTGCTTTTATTTGATTATCAGACGAATGTTAATGCCTTTGGAAAATTTATTCGTGGAGATGAACTTTTTTAAGCTGTGAAATCCTCATCCTTGCTGCTTTTTTTACTTAGGAAAGTCTACTAGCCTTTTAAAGAATTAATTGGTTTTAACCTGCAAGATGCTCACCTACGGACCTGACACATACGTAGAAATTCCAAGAAGGGGCTCCCTCCCGAGGGGACACTAAACAAAATCAGCACAGGAGAAGATGTATTGCATGGAATTTTATGAGATACGCACCAGTTTGATATCTTGTCGAAGGGAGGTAGGGGTACTGGCAGAAACTCCCATTCCAAATACATTTTTGGGAATGTTTCAAGACAGGGGAGAAATGTAGTATTGCAGTACAGTACTGGGAATTGAGTGTTTAATTCTTTTATTTTTATCCCTAAATCATGTTCTAATGTTTTTTTATTTCTTTTTCTATTATGACAATGAGGGACATTTACACTGGCCGCGAAGAATTATTTGGGCTTTAACAGCGATTCTCCTTCAAATGTTTTTTTTTTTTTTTTTTTTTTTTTTTTTTTTTTTTTTTTTTTTTTTTTTTTTGTGCTACAATGGATCATGACTCAGTCTTTCCTAGGTTGTGGATACTGTTGTAATCCTGATAAAAAAAAACCATGCAAGATTCAAGTTACGTCGAAATCCCCCCGCGAACCATCCCAAGTCCTTCCTTCACTAAATCCTAAATCTTTCACAAACATATTGACTCAATATTTGTGAATGTGTTACTAAAAACATCCTATGCCAAAGAGAACCTAGTTCATTGCAATCAATAATTTCAGACATAACCAGTGATTATAAAAGATACTTTAGGATTGGTGAGCTAATATCCCCAAGGAGAAACGGTATTAAATGTTTTATAAATCCAAAGGCATAAAAAGACTTCCTATTCCAAAAAACTGACTTGAAAGAAAAATCCTGTTTTAGCCATTGGGCTTTCCCACATTACCAAATATCAATTACATTCTTGTGACATTGGGCTCTCCAAACCTTAGTTCTCTCGTAGGTGGTATTACCAAAGTTACCTACCAACTTTGGTCTGACAAACACAATTCAAAAGCATTTAGGAAACTTTGGTTCTGAGAAAAAGTGAGAAAAGGGCTGAGGATTGCACCATTGACCCTCTGGGAAATAAGGATTTAAACATTTATAGATCCTAAAATACTTACAAACTTTCTTCCTTTCCCCCCACCCCCTTTTTGTAGCTTTTGTCGTCTGGGTTTTTTTTTTGCCAGATCCCCGGTGTAAAAGGTCAAACGATGCTTGACCTCCAATTCTTTAAGTTTTTAACTAGAAAATGCAGCATTCTCTATGTCAGAATACGACAAAGAATGTCGACAAAAAAGCTTAGTTGCACAAAACTACGAGACCCGAACTGCCATTCCATTAGGGCTAAAATTAGAGAAAAATTTAGATGGCTAGAACACGTTTTGCGGATCAAGGATGACAGATTGCCAAAGATCGTTCTTGTCGGCTTGAATGAGTGGGAGAATGTCGCAAGGAAATATTTAAGGAAAAGGGGAGCCTCTTCGGAGCGTGTAAAGGGTGAGGCTTTGAGTAAATTGGGATAAAGGGGAGCGTGCGTAGCTGTATTGGTCTCATGTGGCTTTCTGCTGCACTAAGTTGCTTGTAGTAGTAATATACGTCATTCATGAACGGAACAGTTTGAAGAGACAAGGGCTTTTCCTGTCAAGGAATAACCTTTTCATATGCAAATACTTCGGGTCAGTAACAAACAGCCGTTATCAACGACAAAAACCTAAATTAAAAAAGGTTGCAATGGAGTAGTGCGAGATCAGGACATCTGAACATCGTTTGTTTTTATCTTGTATTTTTTTGTGGTATCTATGTAGTTTATTCTTTTCCCTGAGGAGTTTATTCTTAAAGCTATTTGCTGTATAGGCGAAGCATTTTCATATAAAACAGCTGATTTTCCTGTCCATGTCAAAGGCTGATTGACATTTCAATAGACACAAATTCTTGTTTCTTGATATAACTGTGATTTTCTACAAAATCTTGTATCTATGATTCACTGTAAACTGGACAATAGCAACTAGCTGTAAAAAGGGCATGTTCCAGGACTCAACTATGAGAAGTTATAACGAATTAATTGTTGTTATTTTCACTCCAAGACAATGGCTTTAAAAAACGATCCATGAACTGTGTTATTATAAATGCAGAATGGATTACAATATTAGCCCCTTTTATGTCTTACAAGCACTTCAGGGGTTAAATTTGTCGTAAGTGCCACTTTAAGCTGAAGGTAATATCAAATAATTAATGCAAATTAATCATAATGACTTCTGAAATACTCATTGGAAGCGGAAAAAACCACAAACTACGTTGATAATAAATCTTTTATGCCCTTGTAATTCATGAAGATAGTTTTTTTTATATACCGATTCACAATTTTTTATCATCCTCTGAGCAAGCTTCAAGTCACCCAAGGGGCCATTTAGACACTTCAGGAGGCAATAATGGTCCTTAAGAGGCGAATGATTAGATATTAAAAGTAACACTAACAAGTTACTTACACTAACAAGTTACTTGATTCATAATCTCTTTTTTTTGCTTTTAGAAAATTTGTGTTTGGCATAAGGCAATAGGGGAATTCTCTCCCCCTCCCCTGAAAAAACGATACGACGATTGAATAAGTTGGAAACTTATGGTATATAGGTTATGGTGTCGTTTTCTTTTTATATTTAATCCATTAAGATTGTTCTGAAAACCCCAATTTTTACGCTTCATATAATTCTTCAACATATCCATCTTTACATTTTAGTGCCTTTTGGCTTTTTTTCCTTGAATATTTTTTGAAGTAATCAAATTATTTACAAAAATGTAACTTGATATTATTGTGAATGACTTTACCTTCTTTTTTTAGTGTTGATGTGTTGTTTTTGTTACATTTACAAAGATTTTGTTCGTTGTATCACCATTAGAAAAACATATTCATCCCTGAATGTTTATTTGCTTTGTCTCTGTAGTTTCAGGGCTTCCATTCGATGATTTCTATTTAGCCAGTTTTAGTCGGTCTGCTGCTAGACATCGTAGAGTCTTGTCTCACGTATTTATAAAATCTCAAGTATATTTCACTGGAACACAGAGGCGATGCCTTTTGATCAACCGGAATTTTTTTTCCATGGAGATACGTAAAAAAAAGTATTTTTAAGTTTCTCTCCAAAAACTTTTCCTTTAAAGATACCTACGCTGAATCTCGCAAAGGATAGCCTCCCCCCTCTCAGCAGGTATCTTTTAAAAATATATAAATCAGATGATTTTTGTTTTCGGGTCCTCCAACTGAGTGGACCCTTTTTGTTTTCTTGTATTTAATCTAGCCATGGCTGCTGCGGTAGCTGCAACCTAGTAAAGGCTGAAACTCGGCCAATAGTAACCCAAAATAAATTATTTTGAACCAAATCGGATCGAAATAAAACGTGCAACATTGATCGCCATGGCTAAAGTCCTCTACAAGATGCTTACAGTTCCTTGGCTTGGACAACAAGGAAAATCACTTTGTTGCATAGGAGGTACTTCTTGTCCTCTTTTTTTCCTCTGCTTCTAGCGGGGCACTGGGACATCAGAGAGCTGTTTACGGGCTCCCTCTAAAGGTATGGCTACAAATACGTGCTTTAGGAACTAACAAAAGGGTATATTTAAAATATAATCATTTTTTGAAAAAAAAAAACTATCTTCGTGTACAAGATACAGAATGCTGTCGTAATCGTAGGTTACAACCAAATGACGCTACAGTAAAATACTTTGAAAGGTGCCTTTGGTGACGACGAGAACGTAGTTTATTCTTACTAGTTCCAATTCTTCGGCTATGAAAAAGCCGAAGGCTTTTTATTGCATGTAGTATGCGTTACATTGTTTCGGAGACAGTCACATGACATTAAAAATTGTGTATCGTAATTGGAAGCCGGAAAACTGGGAGAATAATTGTGGTTCTGAAGAAAGCAGCTACGACCATATAAGGAGAATCTTCGACACTGATTCGCTTCTGTTTTCTGCTTCTAAGACAGGGTTCCGATCCTATAGTGCAAGCAACTAATCGATCTTCATTAACATCCTTCGTCAAATATTTAGAAACTGTTATGCCAGTCTTATAGATATGATGCCCATTGTTACTAGAGGTGCCACAACAATGGGCAAGAATTTATACAAAAACCAGTCTTTTGCTCATCACTCACTAGACAGGTTTTTTTTTTTTTCGTCAAAAACCGAGGAAAGAAAAGAAAGAAGTTCCGAGAAGGAAAAGTAAAAAAGGAAAGAAAAGCCACCGCGAAGGTAATGCTGCGAAGAAGCCAAGTACAGAAAGGAGGAAATGCTCTGAAGAAAACAATAAGTTCTGTAAAGAACCTAATTAAAAAAAAAGCAACCCTAAGGAAAATACTTCAAAGATCGGTGAAAAACAGCCAGACCCACAACGACCTTTAGAATCACTTTCTATAAGAAGGGGCAAAGCTCTCTTTCTTATCCATGCTCCAAGCTAGAAGGAAATTTTTTAAATAACCAGATCAAGAGGCCAACCAACTTGCAAATACTATTGAAAGTTTGAGCTTCTCTTTTAAGCAATTCAAGAAGAATTTTACCCTAAGAGAAACTCGATGTGTTGCATGAAAATTTTTAGAAGAGGACTTTAAAGATGATAAATAGTCTAGTATATATCAACATCCACGGAGATGAGGGTAACAGACTTGCGACGAAATCTTTATGAAGGTTTTATACGCTGACAAAAAAAAAAAGAAAAACAGCCTACCGTTATGGGGAAAACAAAGCTTTTCATAATTAATGCCTGTACAGGCGGTGAAGCACCTGAAGGCCAGTTTGTAAATTTGTCCCCATATAAAGATCCTTGTCCTTGTGAAAAACTCAATAGTACAGGAACTGAACTGAATGTACACCGTTCCGTTAAAACTTCTCTTAATGCCGAGTTTTTTCTTCTTCGATCACAATTTCCTGGATATAAAGCAAGAGAGGTTAGGCTAATCCCACCACGTTGTGCTGCACTGAAAAAGTCTAATGGAGACTTATCAAAAGTCGTAACTGAAGTGAGCAGGGAAATGTTTGAAGCAAAGACGACAAGAAAAACGAGCCAGATGCTTGAGATAAATCACTTTTGAGTAGGAAAATTTACTTCACGCCCAAAAACACACCCCCATCCCCCTCCCCAAATAAAGAAACGTCGATTTAAGCGAAAACTATTTTTATGTATCAAACTGTACAAATCTACAGAGCGACGTTAACTTCAATCTTCCCTCTCCTAAGGAGTCCCATAGCCCCTGTACTGTACTAACTGATGATCCAGCAAACATTGCCATGTTTGACGTTATAATGTGGATATGTCCCACGCGGTCCCAGGGGCAAGCCCCAATAATTTGAAGAAAAATTAGTATATAGCCCATGACTCTCCGGAGGAAACCCCTCTTGCCCCCCTCCTCAATAAAAAGGCCGGACCTACGCCCCTGTATAGGAAGATAAGTCTTCGAGCCAAGATTCAAATATTAAAAGCTACGATGATGACAGTGATCAAGTATGGTTCTGAAACGTGGGCGCTTAGGAAGACTGAGGAAGATTTTCTGGAGGTTCTCCAGATAAATTGGCTAGGGATCATTTTGGGCCCCGTTTTTTTCTTTTTCAATTTTCCTTAATGAACATGTCAATGAAAACACACAAAAAAAGTATTTTTCCAAATCTAGGGGGAGGGGGCAAATAAAAGAAAATGTAAAACAGACAAATTATATGAAAATGTATAGCAAATTCAGACATATTGATCATGGAAAATGGTAAAATCCTATGATTTCCAGTTAGATGGTCCATCATTGAGTACGTGGCTTCTGAGTATATTCAAAAAGTATCATGGTTGCAATAGTAGCTGCGAAGAGCAAACCTTGACCCATATTAAGCGAATTCATATAAGAGCATCAACAGGAAACTGTCAAGTGAGAAACACTTTCCAACTGACCGAAACAAGTTTTAAGAATTTAAAAGAGCCTGAAACCCCAAAAACATGGCGTCAAATATAAATTAAAAGTAAAGCATTGAAATTGTCATAGTCGAAAACCCAAAACTGAAGACTTACAGTCCCCATATTGAACAACAAGAAATCACATTTTTACACGGGATAGTGCTGTCTCCTCCGTGACTAAAACCCCGAGATTAAGGTTAAGTTCACCATCTTGAAAATCATATCTTAGTACGGGTAGTATAACTTCACTATTTTGTCTCCTCTCTTCTTTTTAACCAAGAGGTGACCATACTGAATTAAAGGTCCAAGATAATCATGACGGAGCTCCGTTTGAATGAAAAAAAAAAAAATTCTAGTACCTTTTTAATTCACGAACCAGATCGCGTCACAATTAAGTGCCATCTTCTGCCACAGCAACAATTTTGATCAAACATGTAGGCAATTTCCCCAACCCTCACTTCAGTTTTATTTTATGTATCTACGACCACCCCTTCCCCCTCCAAAGGTTATTGAACTTCGGTGGATTCGGACAAGCTTCGTGTTTTTCCGATGTTTTCGAGTTTCACTTTGTTTAGGTATAAGATGGTAAAGGTCCATGGAGAGATAACCAAAAAATGAACAGTCAATTTAGTTCACCGTTCTACTTATATATAATAATCATTTTGATTGCAAATATTGACGGATGCGGTAGCTCGAAAAAAAAAACTGTTCCCTGAAAATAAAATGCAAACATTATATACTCAAAATGAATAGCTTTGTAGGTGTTAACGGTAAGCAATTTTTTTCTTCAGTTTATTCTTCACTGAGGACGGTCAAGCGGTAACCGAAATATTTGCATAGTTTTCTATTTTTTCACTGGCTGTTTATTGTCCTCGTTCTTCTTTTCTTCGCGATTTTGTCATGATTAGCCAGAAATTATTTATAAGTTCATCCACTGTTCACATTTTTAGGGGGGGGGATGAAGCCCGATATTCACCTAAGGTATACACAGCAGTTTATAAAGATTTGTTTTCCTATTCTAACGCTCGACAGTAAGACACTGATCCCGGAAAAAACTATGTTTTCCCTCCTGTAAAAGTATGAAGATGTCGCATATGTCCTTTAGTTTCAGTCAAGAAGATACGTAGCTGGCAACAATGAAGAGCGAAAAAATAAACGTAATATCTGCTTATATTTTCCCTCAAATGTGTCACAAAATTGTAAAAAAGGAAGAGAGAAAATAGAAATGAAACAAAAAATTGTACAGCAAGCTTTGAAAGAAAAGAAAGGAACAAATAGAATAATCGCTCTTTTATACCCTAGAGATCGAGCTGCAAGGCTATCAATGGGTGCATTTCTTAAAAACGACAAAATAAACAAAGAACACTATTAATGCTAGACGACTCAATCCGTTACAAAATGGACATTGTTTCAGCTGAATGTGGGGGATCACATTTTCAGTAATACCATTTCCAAGAGGGGAGACAACTGCCATTTCTAGTCTAGCAAATTTAACTCTCTATAAATCAGAGTCATAAATTCAAGTGCTCCCAAGGAAGAAGTTTTTGACCCCTCATTCAAAATGAATCTTGACATTGCAGAGTTAACCAAATAACCAGAATTGAATACAGTGAAAAGTAGTCCAAATCCAATTATTAACAGGACTTGCTTTCGATAAACCTCTTGTGGCACTCTATGGGTAAAAACGCAAAAAAATATCTGAAGATCTCAAATAAAATCAAAGAAAATGAAAATTTAATATCAACGGCATAAGTTTCAATAAGAAAGCGGAATGCCAAAAGGATGACAATGTTAGAGCATATTTTTGTCAGCCTGTTGCTAAAATCGTGTGGTATTTTAGGTAGAACTTTTTCCACTATTCAGAAATCATAATAAATAAAAGTTTCTGCGTTTTCCTAAAAACCTGACTCGGACTAACTGATACATAAGAAGTGAAACGAAATAAGCAAATACAGAACAAAGAAACGAAAGAAACAGATAAATTAACCAAAGTCAAATATCGATGCTGATACTGTGTAAATTCTTAACATAACATTTAAAATTATTTCGAATAAAATCTTTTGGACAGCAGATGAAAGTATACATTTTACTTTTACTATTTTACTATTAATAGTACACTTTACTATTAATTCTGAAATTATGGGTTTGGTGAAAAAAAATACACTACTCAATCTAAATCGACAGTCCGAAAAAAGATTCCTTATAAAACTTTTTTTGCAATTAGTAGGTACAAATTTTTGTGGCACATACAAGTTTAAACCAGCTTATTTGTACAAACAAATTTGTTACATCTAGGTATTCAGGGACTTTAAGCATCTACCACAAAACTTTCGTTCTCAGACGGGGCACGTTGTTTTTGGACGGCTACCAGGCGAAGAGACAGATAATTATGAAGGAGTTCTCATTATGAGCCACCCGAGAATATCCCAGGAAGTTTTTATTATGGATAAGCATTCAAAATATGGATATTCGTTCTTTAAAATAAAAATTTTCAATTAACCTAAAAAAAATTAGTGATGGCCCGTTTTCCTTGTAGAATTTTCTGATATTTTGGTAATTTTTAGCCAATTAGTATATCAATACCTGGGCAATCCCCTCCCGTCCTAAGGCTTTTGAACATATTCATGTGCTTATGCAAAAAAAAAAACAAAAAAAAACAGCGAATTTTTCTACACTGAAAGGGACTAAAATAAGTACGCAAAACAACTTTCCGGAGGAGAATATTCTTTAAAACAGGAAAAGCTATGTTGTACGATAGTTACGGAAAAATCGAAAGATTTATGAGGTGACCAGGTGCATATCCTTTCCGTCCATTTTTATTTTTGACATGGGAAAATCCGACATGGAGCTCTTTCGGTTACAGCGCCACACCACTACAGATAAAAATCTCCTGTTTTTACACAGACCTCTGAAACCTCTACATTATGCTTATGCGAAAATTTAGCAAGGACTTTCAGTCCTTCAATGTTTACCTTATTCATCTTTTCGATGTAACTAAAAGATTTAATCATGTAGGCATTTATTTTGGAGGGGGAGTCATTACAAGGACATGAATCCTCCCCACTCCCTCTGCATTTGTGCCTGTCATCTGGTATTTTTAAAGTTGAGAGACGATTTTTTTTTTATTTGCACATGTTCGTGTAAATTTTATTTGCACATTGTTTTATTTGATCATTCAGCAGAATGAGAAGCCTAGTTTCATGTCCTGACCTCCAAGAAACCCAGACTTGTCAAAACGAATTCTGGTTGTGATGGCACATGCAAAATGAGACTAATGGAACTCTTAGGATAATAAAAGAATTGAAAGAAAGAGCCTATTAGCTGCAAAGAAACGAAGTATTAGTTGTGCAATGGTTTACTCTTTATTTTATAATGAATTTTAAGTTGTGCATTCAACAAAATGTACACTAACTCACCAGTAATTTTTCAATTTACTTTAAATCCTTGGAAAAATTATCAAGAAGAAGCATATATAGTTCTTTGGTAAAATATGTTATATATATCATGTTAGAAACTAAGTTAAAGACAGTGGTATGACACAGCCTCTAAGATTACATCTGCAAATCCTTAACGGAAACAAAAACAAATTAAACGATTGGTTCTACTTCTTACAAGGCGCAGAGTACATCCTTCTTCTAAAAACAATATTCAGCGATTACTCAAATCACCTTAAAATAACTGCGTTCAAATTAGGTCTTTTATGCTTAAGACTTCATGACATCTGACAAATTATCCTTTATCTATAATTTTATTTACAATTTTGAGATGGAAAATATATTTTGTAAATATAATTTAAATCCGCGGGAAGATTAACCTGAACTTACTTCATGAAGTATAAAAGAAAGAACAAAATGGCACTACTTGACTATAGTCATGACATTAAAGAAAAGCATAATGTCAAAAAAGAAAAAAAGGAAATATACTAAAAGAGCAAATTCGAAAGTCGGAGAAAAAAATCAATTAAGAATATATACATTTATGCAAACAAAGGAAATGTCGACAAAATAAAATCAAATAAAACTGCGGGTAAAATCACAAGGGTAACAATAAACTAAAAACGCTCCCCACTAACACTCGTTTAAAACAGAAGAAATTGTTTAAAAGCACAAGTATAAAAAAAGAATTTTCTAATGTCTCCCACCAGGAAATTCCTGGTACTTAAGATAACGAACTCATTTCACATGGCTAGGGAGGAGCATAAAGAATCTTGCAAGAAAATAAGTGGAATAGTAGCCAGAAACATTTGACAATCCAGTCAAATAAAAACTAAGGTGATGGGGATAATAGAGATACCCTCCTCACCTAACCACGGTATGACAATTTCTTTCACTGTCATTCGACATTCTCAAAGCTTGAAAAACTAGTGTTTATTAGGTTTGTCAAGTTTATAAAAGCACATTAATGAACATTAATAAGTATGATACAAAGTACTTTTTTCGCCTTGTTCTTTACTCAAATTAAATAAAACCATATAAAAATATTCGGTCTCTATTCGTAGATGGCCCAAGGATAAAATATTGCCCAAGTTAACTCGAGATGCAGTTTCAATGGTTCCATTTCCAAGTCTTTCATCCAGAACACTGTTGAATACACGGTGGATACATTCATAAATCTTTCTTGATGACATGGTCAACAAATAAAGAAAAAGATAGTCTATTGAAACAACGAATGGGGCAGTGTTGGAATAACACAACTCTAGATAGATAGGGCTGAATGACCATTATAAAGGACAATCACATTCAAAATAAACAGCAGCTCTAAGGCAAATACTCTAGAGAATCAATAGCGTTTATCTAAGATAATAATTATCTTAATTTTCATAAAAATATTATAAACCCAAATCATAAACAATTCGCTATTGTTCACAACAAACAAATGGATGAAATATCAATAAAAATACTGAATAAACAACAACACAACGATTGACTTAAGGCAAAACATAGAGGCTTTCTAGAGAGAAACTGTTGAGCAATTAGCCCTCAAATGACAATAGATTTTAGTTGGTAGAGCCTTTGCTTGACTTCGTGAAAGGTAGGACGTCTTTCTGGCAATGCCTCCCATGCCTATAAATATACAACTCAGCTTTATTTGATTCGTCGTTGAAGCCAGGATTTTTAGAACTCAACTACACCAACACACACTTACAGAATTCCATCTGTTCAAACCCTGTATACACAGAAAAGCGAATATTAAGGACATTTCAAACAAAATCTGCACCAATTTCTTAGAAACATTTATGGATTCTGTCAAGTTCTGCACAGAAAAAAGTTTTAATTGTTTTTTAAGCTTAACATAATTTGTATAAAGTACTTGGTCCTTCACAAATTATAGAAAGTAAAACACTTGACGCTATCATTTGCAAAAAGGTTGAATAAAAATTAACATTTGTTAGAGCTTTGACAAAATCAGGCATAAGCCATAGAACGATGAATCTATTTTGGTGAAAAATAAACACTCAAGTTAAATACAGTTATCAAACAGTTCGAAACTTTGTTAAGCTTTTAAGATCCTATGTGCACAACCTAAATTTTACAACAGACACAGGACAAATAGCTTCTAGAAAAAATCGGTTTTCTGGAGTAATTTTTGTTTTCTGAAAAAGATAATAATCTGAAGCAAAAATGCATCTCCTTTCTCACATTAAAAAAAAGTATTCAGGAAATCCTAAAAATTCCTATACTGTGGACAAAATATGCAGAATGAGGAAAAGTTTGCATAATTAGTATAAATTGACATTCTTCTGGCAATATACTTGATTTTAGTTCTTAGTCCCCCCCCCCCCTTCTCCATTGGAACAATTGTGCAGACTTGCCCCTACCCCCATTGCATAAGCTTCTGCAGGCCCCCTTCAACACAACTGACCATTAAGAAAATACACAAAAAACACTATCTAAGATAAGACCAACAACCAGGAATCTTGTGATTTATAATATTTCTTAAATAATTTTCTCTCGATGTCATTTTCTCTAAAACATGCAAAAAAAGTATGATTTTACGTCAGAAACACATTTTTTAGAAGGCAAAAAAATGTGGTTTCTTTTGAGGACATTCGAATCTGCTTCACGATAGTTTACATATACGTATATGTAATATCATGTCATAGATATAGTTGATTTCTATTTCAAACTTTTCCGTAACTCAATCTGAAAATTTTAACTATTTAAGTAAAAATTTACGATTAATCCATTATAGTAAAAAAGGAAAAAAGGAAGACGAAAATCCTATAGAGTCTCTGACATTCAAATATACTGTTAAAGGAAAAATATATGCTAAAGTTGTAAACATTTCTACGGGTAGAGCTAGATTGTCAGTCATTCTATTTTGTATAACAATCATTGAAAAAAAAAAATGCAATGGAGAGACATAAACCTTCTCCAGTTTCCTCTCTCTGTTTTCTATTGGATTAATCCGTTATCAGATCATGTGTACGATTATTTTCCACTTTCAAGTTTTAATAAAAAAAAAACTATTAAAAAAAATAAAAAAAACGAATTCTTCTTGCATTATTGTAGAGTAGAAGCAAAGCGGGACGGACGAATAGCATAAAAAGGGGGTACCAATTCAACAGCCCTGTATACCTATCAACGACCCTTGCAAGCTACTTTTGGCAACTAGGGCCTCTGACCTTTGCAGATGTAACTCTGATTTACGACGTTATATATAACTTGTTGCTTACTTGCAGATGAACTAAGCCAATATACAGTCGGGTTATTAATGATTAAATAAAAAAAAATTTTTTTTTAAACTGAAAGTAAGGAGCGACATTAAAACTTAAAACGAACAGAAATTACTTCATATATGAAAGGGGCTGCTTCCTCATCAACGCCCTGCTCTTCACGCTAAAGTTTGACTCTTTCTCTCAACTCTTCTTTTCAAAACAGTAAAAAATTTTAGTGTAGAGCGGGGCGTTGATGAGGAAGCAGCCCCTTTCATATACGAAGTAATTTCTGTTCGTTTTAAGTTTTAATGTCGCTCCTTACTTTCAGTTAAAAAAACTTGTTTTTTTTATTTAATTTCTGAACGTTTTTGAATCAATGCATGTTTTGATTTTGATTCTCCGCAGAGGAACAATTAAAACGAAATTTGCATATATTTTTTTTTTTGGCTAAATGGCTTACTCATGGTTTTGATCGAATGATTTTGAGAAAAAAAGAGCGGGGAAGGAAGCCTAGTTGCCCTCAGATTTTTGGGTTACTTAAAAAGGCAACTAGAACTTTCAATTTTTTACGAATGTTTTTATTAGTAAAAGATATACGTAACTTATAAATTAGCTTACGTAACGAACTTTTGTATTCTCATGTTTTTATTACATATATGCGGGAGTTCACCCCCTCGTCAGTACCTCGCTCTTTACACTAAAGCTTAAATTTTGTCCCAATTCATTAAGAATGACCCCTGAATCACGAAAGCCGTAGAATAAATAGTTGAAATTACTAATAGTACTTTAGCGTAAAGAGCGAGGTATTAGGAGGAGGTGAGCCCATCATATGCGTAATAATTTCTGTTCGTTTTAAGTTTTAATGCTGCTCCTTACTTCCAGTTGAAAAAACTTTTTCATATTTATTTTTTCATTGTTTTTTTTAATAATGCTAGAAAATCCTGCGCTCCCTTCATGGAAATTTTCTTCCCCCGTGACAAATTCCTCGATGGAAAGTTCCCCCAACACATCTCTCTCTTCTCAGATCCTTCCCCAAACCAAAAAATCCCCCTGAAAACGTCTGTACACTTCCCAATAACCATTACTATATGTAAGCACTGGTCAAAGTTTGTAACATGTAGCCCCCTCCCATGGGGATTGTGGGGGAGTAAGTCGTTCCCAAAGACATAGTTATAAGGTTTTTCGACTACGCTGAATAAAATGGCTATCTCAGAATTTTGATCCGTTGACTTTGGGAAAAAATTAGCGTGGGAGGGGGCCTAGGTGCCTTCCAATTTTTTCGGTCATTTAAAAAGGACACTAGAACTTTTCATTTCTGTTAGAATGAGCCCTCTCGCAAGATTCTAGGACCACTGGATCGATATGATCAACCCTGGAAAAAAACAAAAACAAATAAACACACATCCGTGATCTGTCTTCTGGCAAAAAATACAAAATTCCACATTTTTGTAGATAGGAGCTTGAAACTTCTACAGTAAGGTTCTCTGATACGCTGAATCTGACGGCGTGATTTTCGTTAAGATTCTATGACTTTAGGGGGTGTTTCCCCCTATTTTCGAAAATAAGACAAATTTTTTCAGGCTCCTAACTTCTGATGGGTAAGACTAAACTTGATGAAACTTATATATTTAAAATCAGCATTAAAATGCGATTCTTTTGATGTAGCTATTGGTATCAAAATTTCATTTTTTAGAGTTTTGGTTACTATTGAGCCGGGTCGCTCCTTACTACAGTTCGTTATCACGGACTGTTTGATAAGAGCATATAATTTAAGAAGACTGTACTATACTCACTAGCCTCATGACTTCATAGATCTCGGGTGGACAACCTTCAGGAGCTTCCATTCTATATCCCTTCTCTACATGTTTCATCACATCTGCTAATGGGATACGAGGATACGGGACACGTCCAAAACTATAGATCTCCCATAACAAAATACCAAAACTCCACATGTCAGATTTATTTGAGAAATGTCCGAATTTTAAAGCTTCAGGAGCAGTCCATTTTATTGGGAACTTACCCCCATCCACACTGAAAGACTCTTCTCGAGCAAGTCCAAAGTCACTCACTTTTGCACTTCCATCTTCGGCTATTAGGACGTTTCTTGCAGCCAAGTCTCTATGCACAACACGTTTCGATTCAAGGTACTCCATCCCAGCGCACGTATCACTAAAATAAAAACAAATTATAATCAAATTTAGACCATAACGATAGTTTAGTTTTTACTGGCTATAAAACATACAACAGGGAACAAAGCAAGAATACAAAAAAAGAAAATCTAGAGAAAGAAGGTAGCCCTAGCAAACACATTAACATAAGACAAACTACCGATTTTCTCGAAGCCTGCGATAAAAATTCATTTTCTACCACAAAGCACGTCCATTGATCTTTAGAATTATACTGGAAAGGCCAAACGGTGAAAGAAGATACCAATCCGAATACCAAGGGGGTAGTAGTAAATATATCCAAAATCTTGTTCACCGAACAAAAAAAAAAACTAAGAGATCGTTAATTATTTTTTTCTAAAATTGAAAAAGACTTAAAACAAAAAGACGAGAATGTTCAGTAGACATTGAAGATAAATCTACGAGAAACTTCCGGCTATATACACACGATCGGCACCAATTTTACTTAAGGAAAATAGCATCTTTGTTTTAGAATTAATAAGAGATTGGGTCCTTAAAGAATTTTAGACTGTTAGCAACTTTAGTACATATCCCACGATGAAAAAAAACAGAATATTATGAGGATCTAATTAGAGGAATTATAGGATAGATATTCAAATTTCTTCTAGAAAAAAAAACATCAAAGAAATTTAAGAAAAATTTGCTAAACCATTCTTAGGTGTACCTAGAAGGTGGAGATTATAGGCCTAAACTGCAAAGGATACACAGGACCTACATAGCTACTAATACAACTAAAGTGGTTACCCTGTAGTGATACAGTGGAATTGATCTCTGCTAGGTAACTTGAGCTTGAGACCCAGAATTAGAACTCAGCTACAGCATCGTACTGATGCTACTATGGTATAATTTAAAATTCGAAAAGGAGAAAAAAAAAACCTTGGTCTTACAAATAACTGTCAGTTAGGCACTTCACTTTTATTGACAAAGACAACACTGAATTTAGCTTATTACGGACCAAATTCACATGTGTCATAAATGCCGAGGGTATTTGACAACATTTTCAATTTTTGATGTTTATAAATGCAGTTTGCAATTTTTATTTTATATGATGCGCTTAGTGACAAGTATCGGATGTTTTTTTTGTATTTTTCCGGTGTCTCCAGAGGCTTTTATTCTTCCTCAAGTGAAGGGCAGATTGTTTTCAGGAAGAAATTAAAGACATAATACATTCGTAAAAGATTGTTTCGTTGCAGTTTTCATTAGAAGTTGTTCGAAAATTTAGTACAATATAAGATGTATAATATAAGATATATAACCCGTCAACTAACAGTAAGTAAGTAAGTACTTTTATTGCCCGAAAATTCACTGGAATTACATCGGAGTACGAATGGAAAAAGAAAAGAAAATCACACTACGAACATAACCATAAGTAAACACACACTATGTACACTAACAAAACTACTGACACATGATAGCTAGCCACGGGTTCGTCCTTCCCTTAGCCTTTTCCAGGCAAATTCTCTACGACCTGGTTAATGCAAACTGTTGGATCGGACACTCCGTAATTACGCATGATATACGAGTTCTTTGTCCACGGAGGAAGTCTCAGAAGGAACTTCGCAAATCGAAAAAACAGAACTCTTACTTTTGTACATTGGGCGGACGACAAATAATTCCAAAAAGGTGCTGTATACAGTACATGTGGGAGGGCAATGGCATTATACAGCGACGCAAGAAATCTACGGCAGAATCGATGTCTGTTACCAATGATTGATCCGTAAGCAATCCGGATTTTCGCCTCTACGTGTCGTAAAAGCAACGTTCCTGTCGAGTAGAGGCTTCGACCGATTGGTAAACCAAGGTAGGTAATGCTCTCACATGGCTTAACAGCTGAATCACCTAAAGGAATTTCTTTCTCATAATACCCCACGTTGAAGAACAGTACGGCCGATTTAGACACATTAAATGATAAGCCTATTTTATTATATTCCCTACTCAAAACATCAAAATTCTTCGATAGTCGATCGGCAGACCTGTTCAAATTAAGTAGGTCGTCAGCATACGCCATCAACGAAACATCGATCCCTTTTGAAACACAAGATGTAGCTACCTGGGCTTGTGCCGGCAGAACGCCATTGTTATACAAAGTCGGAGACACAACTGAGCCTTGCCTGACCCTCTTACGAACTGGTACAACAACGGATTCAGTCGGACATGAGGGTATTTTAGTTTGCGCTCTAAGGTTATTGTACATATAATACACAACTCTGACAATACACAGATTTAGCCCTTGTTTATACGCTTCTAAAAGGATCTGCGCATGCACCGACGAGTCAAACGCCCGGCTTACAACAAAAGAACAAATAACTAGTGGGTCACCCGTTGCCTAAGAATCAGACAAAATAGCAGCAAGGGCGAACAGAGCATCAGCGCAACCAAGACCTACCGTAAAGCCAAACTGGTAGTTTGGCATTTGGCAACAGTTTCTAACATTCGGCAATATAAGCATTTCAAGAAGCTTACATAAAACTGGCAACACAGTAATTGGGCGATAGGAGGAGCATATATTAGCTGGCTTCCCTTTTTTCAGGATGGGCGTAAGTTGTCCTCTACAGAAAACATCGGGCACAATACCGACTACGAATATGATCTGGTACAATAATGTTAACATTTCATATAAAAGACGAGTACCATTCACAAGGTAAAGTGCACACAAACCGTCAACTCCGCGCGATTTTTTCTTTCTCAACTTAAAGACATTCGCAGTTGCACCTGAAACAGTTACGGTAAAGTCCGGAAGACTCGAATTTGATAGCACAGATTCAAGTTGCTCGATATATGACCTTCCTACACTGGGATCTGGGGCACTAAATTCGCTCATATAGTGGGCTCGCCAGTCGTTTGGGTCACAAGGCATGGACTTAGGCGTTTCTTGGCGGTCTTTCCATAGACGACTTGGATCGTTGATTATTCTCTCTGTATATTCATGTTTCACATTTGTACGATGCTGATTGAGGGCTTTCTAAAATTTACGTTTTGTGTATTTACGGAGACAGTTCAACACACCGGATTTTGGGCGACCGCCTTCCCTCCATACCGAGAACCAAAACTTAGCATCTTGACACGCTTTCACTAGCTCTCGATTCTTTGAAAACTCAGGGATTTCAGTATATTTACGAATTTTCCTAACGGGAATAGCAGCCTTTTCTGCGGTTAGTAGTGCATGGGTGATTTCAGCACAAAAGCTATTGACCTGTATTTTAGTTTCTTGGATATTCCTTTGCACGTTGGCTTGTAGGAGATTATATGGTACATTAATCTTCTGCAGCGTCTTGTCGAGCACTGTCTGATAAAGAGGAAAGTCGGCCTTTAACCAATCCTTTATTTCGTACCACTGTGAAGAACTTTTTTCCTTAGGAATACACACATTAACACATGCTTCAATGGGGATATGGTCGGTGGAGTGACTTCCTATTAGCACGCTAACTGTGCCACTCACGTTTAATGTGCATGCGACATGGTCTATATTTGAGACTGAGCCACTAGTGTGTACGAAAGGAAAATCATTGTATTTTGGAAGCACACGATACCGATTTTCCAATGTGCTTAGGATCAACTGGGACCGAGGAGACGAGTCGTCCGCTAGATCACAGTTATAGTCTCCGATTATAACTCATTCCAGTTTGGACAACATAATGGTCTTGAGGCACTTTGCAAGAGCACGCACTGCCTTTGAAAATCGGTTATCTGATTCTTCGTCACTGTAGTTTGTGGGGAGGTAGACATTGACGATCACAAGATTCCCAGCTCTTATAACCATAAAGTTTTCAGCTGTATGAAGACTCTCGGAATCAACTGCAGAGCTACATACGATCGCTAGTCCACCAGAGGGTCTTCCACGTTGACGAGACTTTGCTGGGACAAAATAAAATGTATGATTGTCTGAAAACTTGAGCAGTCTGAGACAATCACTTGTCAGCAGATGTTCTTGGATGCATAGAATATTGCCTCGCCGACATAATTCTTCAATTAAGGGGATTCTGTGAGACACACCTCCGTTCATGTTCCACGAAACGATCTTAGTACTTGCATGCTGTTCATTCATCGGAGCGTTTTTGCTTTCCAATTTGCTTTTTCATCTCAGGACATTGGAATGACTGACAGGTATGTTTTGTCGATTTACATGCTGCACAGCCAATTGGATTCGTGCAGGGGGTAGTAGCATTTGACGTATGGCCTAGGACACCGCAACGAGGACAAACCTGGGGAGCGGAACACGCCGCTGAAACGTGACCGAATTTCTGACAGTTATAGCATCGTTTTGGAAGGTACACAAATTCTTCAATCGGAAAACGTTCAAACTCTATTTTTGGCGGACTTTTCATGGCCAGAGCTAGCTGATAGCGGGAAGAAAAGTACAACTTATAGGTTCGACTTCTACCACACTGCTCTGCCCTTTCGCAACCTGAAACGCAGTTTTTTCACCTTATCGGCATCATATGTAGTCGGAATGTTTTTAATCACGCCTATAAAAACTGGGGATTTCACCCTAGCTTCTGCACTTAGCGACTTCTGGTTGATAGGAGAGGCAATGCTGTTTGCCTTGACCTTCGTTTTAACTACAAGCCGCCAGTCAGATCGACTTCTTTTCAATTCAACATCATCGACTGACAGGTCTTCTCCACACATACTCATCAAAAATTGTTTTCGTTCCTCTGGCGTGGTAGTGGGGGGGGGGGGGTTCTTCAGAACTACGGAATAGGGTAGTGGAGGAAGTCCATCTGGCGCAGGATTGGGTTGGTTTCCGTCACTTACGGATTTGCCGGGGGGCCACGGGATTGGGACTTGGTTGTAGCGCTCGAGAAAACCCGAGAACTGCCGTCGCATTTCATTCACTGTCGATATGACACATGCGCCTACTTCTGCTCCACTGGCCGGTACTTCTTGAGGATCAAATATAACGAACTTGGGAAGTTCTATTCTTTCTTTAGCGCATCTTGCAAATAGCTTAGCATTATCCATTAAATTGTCCTCATCTTGGACGCATTTCGTAAATCGATCACCAGTTTTGGCCTCCTTAGTCAACAATTCTTTGGCCTTTAAGATTGAGTCTCTATCAAAAAACTCCACAGCTCGTTTCAAAAATACTTCCTTCTTTATCCCGCTAGTCATTGAACGCGATATGTAGTTCAACACAGGATTTAGTATTATAGTCTCCCCCATGCTTGAAGCAAGTTACTGAAATCACCCAGGAACAAGGGAAGCGTAAGGACCCCCTCACCTATTCCCCGCAATTTACAGGTAACTGAATACCGGCGGGTACAGTACGGCACTTTTGGAGGGTTCCTTCCCCTCTTCTGCCTGTTCTAAGAAAAAATAAGCACCTTAATGAAATGGAAACAAAGATGACGCTCTATGAATTTGGCAATATAGATGGCGGGCCAGTCTACTTGAGAAAAAGAAGGCGTTAATAATAATACCCAGAGAGAAAGACCTATTCTAGGAACTGGAGAAAATCTCTCAAATAAATTTAACTATATATCTATCATTAGAGGGTATAAATCAATGTGAAGATAACCTCAAAGCAATGCAATAGCCTTATCCCATCAACAGCAAATAAGCAACTTCAGCTGCAATAACTCTGGAAATAACATAGATACAGTTAGTAGATACAGATAGTAACAGTTAGTAGTGATAGTCGCCCAATTACCTAAAACATAAACCACAAATACCAGCCCATCATCATCTTCGAATTCCCAAACAACATATATATATATATATATATATATATATATATATATATATATATATATATATATATATATATATATATATATATATATATATATATATATATATATATATATATATATATATATATATATATATATACTTGAGTTCGAACTCAACTGCAGCAAAAAACTGCAGAGCTCGGAATTTGATTACAGCGATGATATTATGCGAAAACGTTAACATACTAATCGAAACATGAAGAAGAAGACAAAGAAAACTGATACAAGTAGTGAAAATGGACGATAATATCAAATAATTACAAGCTTCCATGACAAAATAGAGAAAGCACAGCATACTGTCTAACATTTTCTTCAAAGAAATATTAAGGGAAAAACCACAATCCTTATCCTTAAAATACCTTTAAAAAAATTAACATTTTAATGAATATATAGGACTTAATAGCAATATCTACGAATAAAAATTATAAAGGCAAAATAAACAGTAATACAAAAGTCTCAGTGACAAAAAGGGATATCTTTGAAGATACTGAAATCAATTTTGTCTTTAAGATCATTTAAAGAGAGAGGACCCAAAAGATTTTTTGAGTAAGAATATCTTTTTTTTTTAATCAGTTTGGTTTCGTAGAGTTCATTCTACATAGGCTGCTATCCAGTTGCTGACCGCAGCAGTAAGTGATGGCCTTGATAATAAATTTAAAGTCAGTTCAATGTTTCTAGATATATTAAAGGCGTTTGATACTTGTGATAGTTTGATCTTACCGAAAAAATTAGAAAATGGAGGCATTCGCAGGAATGTGCTGAGACTTTTTGCTTCTTATCTTTAAGATCGAGTCTTTTTTTTTAAATTGGACGTCCATCAATAGATCATAAAGTAAGACGTGGAGTCCCACGGGGGTCCCTCTGGGACAATTATTTTTTTGCAATATAGGTAAATTACCTATACTTAGCATTTGCTGGACTGTATATTGAAGTTGGAAGGGCTCACAGACAACGTGACCCTATTCAAGCTTTAATTCTCTTAGCGGATGATTTCACATGTCTTACAGTGATAGCAAGAACAAAAAGTGAATTACCAACTATTACAAGAGATAGTATGTCAAGGATAGAAAAGTGGATGAAGGTTAATCACCTAAAGCTGAATTAAAAGAAATACCATTGGGTAGGTTTTTTTCTAGATCGCCATATTATTATCCTTGGTTAAAGGAATTGAATATCAGGTCTTGCCGTATTGAGCGTGCACTGTCTGTGAAATATCTTGGTGCAATAGTGGATGATACTCTTAGTTTCACTAAGTACATACAATGTAAATCATCTAAAACTACTCGGAATGTAGGGAATCTGAGATAGTTGAAACATTTTTTTCTAGTTATTATACTTAGATTGATATGTTTTTCTGTTGTCCACCCTTATTTGATTTATTGTTGTTCGTCGTGGTCATCTACTTTTCAAACACATTTTAAGTCATTCGTGCTAAAGTCGTGCTCTCCAAAATTCGGCGAATCGGGTTCTTATTAATTGTGATAATCCTTATGTCAGTAAGAGATAGTCATAAAAACAAATTCATATTTTACCAGTTTCAGGCCTTTTTAGTTTTTATAAGGTTCTTTTTACGTTTGATATATTGCATAAAATGCACCTGACTGTTAGATTAGTGTGTCTGAGAAAGATGCGGCTGAATATGAGACAAGGAATTTGTCAATAATTGGAAAACCAATTAAAAGATCTACAAGGTCTGTATTTTCGGGAGTCCCTTCCTTATGATATAGTTGAAGAGAATGATAGGTCGACTTTTCGTAGGTTGCTTCGGGACATTGTTTTGGTATTTATCTTTTGTGTTTTTTTTTTCTAGATAGAGTTAGAAAAAAGTATAGAATAGTATTGTTATATTAGATTTCAATAGTATGGGGTCTCAAGTGGTAATGTTTTTGCTTGTTTTCTATTTTGGGGAATCCGTTGATGAGTGATTTGTTTTGTAGTCTCCAGAATGGCCGCACAAGCGGCCATTCAAAAAAAACAAAAGTTTTTTTGGGAATTTTTTTTCTTTTTTTGCATTGTTTTTTTTTTTTTTAAATAAATTCTCTCTTTCGAAGAAAAGAAAGATAGAGGCATATTTATTCAGTAAAATAAAAAATTAATAAAGTGCAATATGAATACAAATTCTTAAAGAACGAAACTTAATATCTGGATGAGAGTGAATTAAAAACAAAAGTGGGATGTACTGGTTAAAGTGATAAATAGTAATAACATATGTATTAAACGAGTTCACTGAAGTTTGAGTATTGCCAAGCTGGAAAAAAATGGTGTCGTTACTATATTAATGGCGGTTTGCCTATCCCAGTGAAAGCGTAATTCTCTGTAATTATTCTAGTAAACTTCAAAAAAGAAAGAGTCCTTTGGATACACATCTAAACAAAGAATAACACATCTTACTGCAGCCTTAGCAGGAGATTGAAATTATTTCGACACAATGCTGCAATCCATATAAAACGAATTTGTTCAGTCGAGAACCAAGGCAGATGCAAATGGAGTATTCACAAACAAAAACATTTTATTTACCAGATGACGCGGAATTTACCCACTGAAGCGAAACTCAACTCTAGTCAGAGCCTACCTTAACCAAAATGTGACATAGCTTAAGATACCTTTTTCACATACACTACTAAATTTATCATTTTGGGACCAACTATGGATTGACAGGACCACCAATAGCTAGAAGAAAAACAACAAAATTATCGCCAGTCTGCGACCGGTGACGACTGGTCACAAACGACAAAGAAAAAAAAAACAACTTACTACGCAAAATCTATTTGATCTTTTTTAGTGACGTGCAGCCTCCCTCTTGACCTCAAGTAATCAACGAGACTTCCTTTGCTCATAAACTCCGTCACAAGGTATACATGGGGGTCACTAAATACCACACCTAGAAGCTGGACAAGGTTTGGGTGTCTCAATGAGCTGAAATAAAAGTAATTAATAGTCTTTTCGATGGTAGACTTGCATAATTGGATGATGAAAAAGTTTCAGCTTTGCTAAATATTAAGAATACAACTGAGGGAAATTACCAACCAGCTTTTTTGTGTTTGCAAAGGCCAGTTGACCTTTAAGACCCTCACACGACGGCTAGCCCCTTTACTTCAGTTTCCTTCATTTATTATCACCTTTTTCGGGGGGGGGGGTACCTTTAGACCAATCTTCACGAAGGCGATGGCAAAATATAAGCCTAATTCACATAATGCGCCAACTCACACAGTGATAATAATCCTTGAAAATGTAAAAAAGGGGGAAATGTTTAAAAAAAAATTATTTAAAAACAGAAGATACAAGAAAATACGGATTTTTCAATAGCTAAAGGAAGGGAGTGGGAGGGGGGAGCTTTTTCGTTTAAGAAAAATTTACAAAAAATACCTTTCAAAATTTAAAGAGCGGGAGCAATTGTCCCCCACCTTAAGTGGCACCACTGAGTTATAATAAGTCAAATGAAAAAAATTAGGGGGAGGGGAATATACAGTCAAACATATCAGGCACTGGCTTCAAACATTCAAATTTAATCTACAAAGTGACAAATCTAGAACGCATTTTTCAATATCTATAGGGGGTAGAGGGAGGAATTTTTTTTTCAATAAAATACAAATAAAGACAGTTTTCAATATCCCCCAAAAAGATAAATTTTTAAGATACGCAGGATGAAGAAAGTATAAAAAAATCAGGGGGTGGGGGGGCAATTGACGTCACTGAGCCAAGTATTTCATGAAAATTCTGCTTGGACGATGCTCCAAGGTAGCACATAATGTCCCTTGATACATAGATGAGAATAGTCTAAAATCTAAATGGAAATACCGGAAACTCGTGTTTAAATCTGCATACTGTAAGGCCTCAAGAAGTGGTGAACCTTGAGATAAATATGGCCCAGAGCCAAACAGGGGCTTCGGGCAGTTGCGTTAGCCTCAGGCGACTTTGTGCTGTGATAGGGATGGTACCAGTAACAGTGTACCAGGACATATATAGGATAGGATGGGAGAATCTTCTTCATCTCCTCACCCAATAAAAAAAATTCGAAGGAACAATACATCAATGAAATTAGAAAACAAAAATTGTTAGTGAATTTTTCTAACAGCTTAAAAGCACCATTGAAAAGCATTCGCGAATCAAAAACGCAGGATTATAAAACTCGAAGCATAAAACCAATTGTAGACTGCGTTATAACTAAAACATTTATAATTGTTTAAAATTTTATATTAATACTTAAAAATAATTATAATGCTGCATTTAAAAATATAAGTTTCAAGTTTCGATCTTCAACTCCAGTGTCTATATTATTCTTCGTTTACAACTTTGACGTATTGATCTAATCAAAAAAAAAAAAAAAAAAAAAAAAAAAAAAAAAAAAAAAAAAAAAAAAAAAAAAAAAAAAAAAAAAAAAAAAAAACACTCCAATGCTGGCTTTATCAAATAATAGGACTTATATCCTATTATTTGGCAGAATACTTATGTATTATGCCGGCTAGCGGCAGGCGTACATACTTCAGTGAGTACAAAGACTGAAGAACTATTTTTGAAACTTCTTATAACACTATATCTGAAAAAAAAACTTTCCCGATTTTTACACCCCCACTTCTCCTCTAGGATGAGACCTGTTTCCATCTATGACCTAAAAATATGGTTGCAATGGACAAGAGTACATAAAATTTACTCACGTCATTACTGATGCTTCAGCTAAGAATTTCTGAGCTGCCCGACTGGTATCTTTAAGCATTTTGACAGCCACTCTTTCTGAACGGTAGAATCCTAGTAAAACATCACCGAATTCTCCTTTCCCAATACACTCTCGGAGCTAAAAATAAATAGCTTTTAGTAGTAAGTTGTGAAAACCTTCACTCGTGAAATACGTCACTATATTACTATTTTCTAAGCAAAGTTGAAAAGGAGCTATTTTTCTGCTGTAAAAAACTTTTTTGGGACTTTTCATTAGTTCCAACCTGATGCTTATTTATTCTCTTCTCCTTCTTTTCTTTACTGAACTTACTTGTTCTAAACGAAATATATTCGCTGAAAAAAAAAAAAAAAAAAAAAAAAAAAAAAAAAAATAAAAAAATAAAATAAAACTTCAGCAAACAAGATTTGAAACTATTAAGTTGCATAGAAAATGATGTCAATTTAATAAAAAATATAAACAAAATGAAAGAAATCCTTAACTAAGAAGAAGACGTATCTACGAATCAATAACGCAGGGTAAGATTTTTGAAGCCTAAAAATCAAGCGACGTCAGAGCTCCCTGTTTAATAATGCATAAGTCTATCTCAAATTCAGAAAAAAAAATACGATAAATTTAAATTTACAATTGACAAGGATTGCTCAATGTAGGCAAACATCTATATATATAAAAATAAGTTGTCTCTGTGTGTGTGGGTCTGTCGGGTGACGTCATTTTTGTGTGTTGACTGACGTCATGTTTTCGACTGACTAAATTACAGACCGGGACACAAATGACGACCGGGAGACCGGCACATAGGGAATATAAATGACGACCGGGACACTCAAAGAGAAAGCGACCGGGACACAAGGAATGTTCGATTAGCAATCACCATCAACAAAGCACCGGGACACAAATGACGACCGGGACACAGGGAGTATAAATGACGACCAGGACATAAGTAAAAAAAAACTAAAAAAACTAAAAAAAAGGTAAAAACTACAAAAAAACTAAAAAGAAAAAAAAAACAACTAAAAACTAATAAAAAAACTAAAAAAGCTAACAAACTAAAAAAAATAAAAAAGAAAAAAAAAGGAAAAAAAATGACGACCGGGACACAGGGAATATAAATGACGACCGGGACACAGGGACACAACTACAACGGGGACTCCGGGGGGCACAGGGGGATATATAAATGACGACGGGGACACAGGGAATGTTCGATTAGCAATCACCATCAACAAAGCTCAAAGGCAATCATTAGAATCATGAGGTATAACTAAAAAAACTAAAAAAAAAGGTAAAAAACTAAAAACTAAAAAAAAGACCAATTCAAAAACGAATGTATATACAGACCGGGACACCGGGACACAAATGACGACCGGGACACCGGGACACAAGGAATATAAATGACGCCCGGGACACTCAAGAGAAATCACAGACTGGGACACCGGGACACAAATGACGACCGGGACACAGGGAATATAAATGACGACCGGGACAAAGGGACACAACTACAACGGGGACGCCGGGGGGCACAGGGGGATATATAAATGACGACGGCAACAAAGGGAATGGCCGATTAGCAATCACCATCAACAAAGCTCAAGGGTAATCATTAGAATCATGAGGTATAGATCTGAATATGGATTGTTTTCCCATGGACCATTATATGTTGCATGTTCAAGAGTCGGTAAACCTGACAATCTATTTGTATGCACAGACAATGGGACAGCAAAGAATGTTGTATATTCGCAAGTTTTACGTAGTTAAAAACATATATATATATATATATCTATCTATATTCACAGGTGGGACATAGGGACACAACTACAATGGCGCGTAACTAATATGGCGCGTAACGACTTACGCGCGCGGGGAGGCTTGGGGGGGCGAAGCGCCCCCACCTACTAGGTGTTGGGGTTGCGCGAAGCGCCACCCCAACAGCTAGTTATATCATAAATCTTAATTATAAACACTTTTAATCACAGCAATATCTATATTTTAATCCACTTGTGGTCAAATTTCAAAGGTTGAATTATTGGTCTTTAGATAGATACTTATCCGGGTTAGGTAAAAGACAATGCCTAGTAAAAGACAATGACGTCCCATACTAAGAAATACAATAGCCCATAACTCCTAAAAAAAAGTCAGGTCGAAACACAAACTACACTATTAGAACCACCTTGTAGGAAACTCCTGTATAGAAACTTACAGCTCCTTGGCTTGAGCAACAAAGAAAATATATTGGTTTTAAAAACAAGATAAGCGGGAAAACAAGATATTTTGCATCGAAGGTATTTGTTTTTCCTCTGCAGCTAGCAGGGTACTGGAACATCACAGAGAGCTGTTTAATGACTTATTTTAAAGGAAATTGATGTATTTAAAAATACATACTTTTGTAATTAACAAAAATAATTTTTAAAATAGTATATATTTTTTATATAAAACCTGTACAAGATTGATGAATGACGTCATAATCGTAGGTTGTAACCATATATGGCGTAAAAGTAAATGTAATATTATGATGTTAGCTATAATTACGCAAGGATATTTTTACATAAAGGATTAGTATAGTTCATAATAAATAGGGATTAAGTAAGTTGCACCGGTATCATGGCTATAGAGATAGTCTTCACCAAGCAAAGAACAAACCAGGTAATATAGTAACTAAAATTTACATTAAGGATCGATCTAGCCCATTGCTTCGTCGAATATAGCTGAAACCTAGTATAGAATATACCAGGGCACATAGTAACTAAAGTTAAGATTTAAAAAGTTATTTGTCTGGGGTATAGTGCTGTACTGAGTTTTGTCTCTTTCTAATCCAAAATTCAACTATGAACAAGCCATAGTTGTGATCCAAGCTGTTTGTTAATCCTGTTTGTAATCCAACTAAGAATTTGATCACAAGACCGATCATTCGCAACATTCAAAATTTGAAGGGTGATTATAAACATTAGTTTTGAAGGCACTTACATATAAATAAATAGTTTACTTTGGAACGTTCAAAAATTATCCCTTGTAAACAGGAGGTTGCCGCGCTACAAATTATACTAAATAATAAAAAAAACAAGTTTTTTCTACTGAAAATAAGAAACAACATTACAACTTAAAACGAGCAGATATTATTCCAGAAATAGGGGGGGCTGTCATCTCCTCAATGCCCCTTTCTTCACGCTCAAGCTTTTAATACTTTTAAAAAGGTTCTGGCTAATTAAACGGCCCTTGTGTTTCAAGAGTCGTTCTTAAAGAATTGGGATAAAAGGCCAGACTTTAGAGAAAATACCGGGGTATTGAGGAGGACAGCCCCCCTCATATACTGAATAATTTATGCTCGTTTTAAGTTTTAATGTTGTCCCTTACTTTCAGTAGGAACAAACTTGTTTTTTTTTCATTTAATTTCTGATCGTTTTTCAAATAATCCCTGGAAATCCACACCCTCCTCCCTCGAAAAAATATTCCATGAAAAGTTACTCCCACTAAAAATCTTTCCTCGGGAAATCACCCCTGGACAATTTCATCCTCCCTGCGAATTCCCCCCCCCCCAGAAAATTATTCGCTTACTTGTTCTTTAATAAGTTTCTGACCGTTTCTAGGTCATGGCAGAATCTCTCCGGGTGGATATTTCTCAGGAATCCCCCTATGGAAAGTTTCTCCCACGGAAAATTTCTCCATGGAGAATTTTTCTCTTTTGAAATCCTTTGCTCCATATAAAAATACCACAGAGAATTCCAGCTTGGCTGAAAATTTTCTCAGTAAATTCCCCTAGAGCATCTCTAGCTCTAGAATAGTGTTGCCAGCGAGAAAGTAAAATGAATAAAACGAATTTTGTATATGAGTTCTGGCAAATTCCGCATGTGTAAAATTTCTCATAGAAAGTCTACCCCAGGAAACTTCCATCCTAATGGGGAATTCTCTCAAAAATATCTCCCCCAGATAAATATCGGCATATTTCCCATAAAAAAATATAATATGTAACCAATGGGCAAATTTCATAACTTTCTCCTTATTTCCCTTTCTCCAGTGTTTCTGGGAGGTCATGTCATCCCCAAAGACAGAGTTATTGAACCTTTCAACGATACTGAACAAAATGACTATCTCAAAATTTTGACCAGAAGACCTATGGGGGACAACGGCATGGGAGGGGGCTAGTTTCCCTTCAATTTGTTGGTCATATAAAAAGGGCACTGGAACTTTTAATTTCCGTTCAGATGAGCCCTCTCTCAGTCTTCTAGGAGTGTTAGTTCAATGTTATCACATATGAAAAAAAAAACGTAATTATTCTTCTGGCAAAAAATACCAAGGTGTTTCTCCTCTTTTTCGAAAATCTGGTAATTTTCTAGGCTCGTAGCTTTTGATGAGTAACATAAAACATAATGAATTTTATATATTTGGAATCAGCCTAAAAAGCTAATCCTTTTGATGTATTTATTGTTACCAAAATCCAGTTTTTTTAGAATTTCAGTTACTATTGGGCCGAGTCGTTCCTTACTTACAGTTCGTTTCCAAGAACTATTCCATCATATATTGTAACAGATTTAGCACTTTACTGAAAACTAGGCTATAAATCTCTATTTTTACATAAAAAAGGACAAAAGGGACAAAAATGACAATCAAGTATATCAGATTTGTCAAAGCCATATTTTAGTTTTTAGAATTAAAATATTTGAATTTTGTAAATTATCTCTCCTTAGAAGAAAATGTTCGAAAAAAAACGTGAAAAATAGTGGTGTATATTCTAAAAGATTCAGCATCAAGAAATATCCTATTGCATAAGAAGTAGAATTGACCAATGTTTTGATGATTTTCTACGACACGGACTATTGTCTGTTTGGACGTACAGCTTTCACAGTCCAAATTTCTTGCTCTAATTTTGCGTGTCCCTTGTTTTCTCCAATAAAAAAATAAACATATTATATCACACAATCAAAATTTCCGAGTGAAAACCAACCATTTACCTTGAATAATTTATTTCTTTCATAGGTTTAAAAAGTTTAACAATAAAAAAAAATCCCCATGTCAGCTTTGCAGCAGCAAGATCAAACCTTAACCACGCATCTCCAGGCAATGGTCAATTGATGGGTCCACCCAAGGACCCTTGAATTATTCCAGTGCATTTTAAGCTTAAATGTCGCTCTTTACTTCAGTCAAAACGACTTAGTCTCGCCTTTCTCTTTCTTTACGTATCTTCTTCTGCATGTTTTATCTCCATTGAATTAAAGATATTAAGGAACATATCCATACATTAAAATACCATTCTAAAATAGTATCTCATCATTTCTCTTCAGCAATCACATGTTATAAACAGGAGGCTTAAATTGTATTGTGGACGTCTTAAAGCAAAAAAAAAAGAACAAAAAACCAACAGCATGCAGACTACACGTTTCACGGATGGTTTCCAATAGGCCCAAAATCGACTTCGGTTCAAATCAAACAACATTTATGAAAAACACTTAACTCTGTTTTGCTTGTGCAAAGACAGAATTGCAATATAAGCGTCAAAATAATTAACAGTAACCTAAAAAAGGAAACATCTGTACTTGATTCAAAATAAAAATAGCCTAACTATATTATTTTTACTGGCAGAATGGAGATATGGTTTTTTAGGAGGTTGCAACCAAGATTTCTAAAATTATGATTTTGTTTATTTTTGTCCCTTTGCGTCTTTTTTTTTATCTCTTTCTTTAATATTCAGTCACGTGTGTCTTAAAAATCTACCATAGTAACCTTTATGAACTGGCCCAGGATCCATTTGAAGCACGTTTGTTTTAATTAAATTCTATTACAATGATTTGGTTAAAAGGTTTTTAGGATTTGTGCATGTTTGTGTGTGTGCGTATGTGTCTCTGTATACGCAATGCATTGAATTATATTCAAGTAAGGAAGTTAATCACAGACCCCTCACAAAATAAAGTGATCATTCACTGCCTCATCCACGTTTACCATTTTAAAGTATTAGCCCTTAATTCTGGAGAATATTTCCGAAAATGAGAAAATTAGATCCAATCAAATGTTTTGACTCTAAGACATAAAAAAAGTCAGTGTACAATCAATAAGGTCCTGAATTATCACAAATTGTTTAATTCATTATGAGGAAAGAACGGTTCTATTATGGACTCAATGGAACTAACATTCATTACTTACAACGAGATCATTTTCTTGGATAACCCATCCAGCCTCTTCAAATGCCTTTCTATCCACAAAAAAATCTTGCTTCCCTTTCTTTGGTACGCTAATTGTCAAGTGAGTACAAAGTCCATCTGCGTCTTTTTCATAATGCTATATAAAATAAAAATAAAAATAAGCAAATAATTTAGAAAATGGAAAATTAGACCAGCAAAATAACTAAAACAGTCAAGTTAAAATCGTGATCCACATCATACTCATAGAAAAACGAACTAAAGATCAGACTATCTGTGCTTACTACTACGAAGTAACCTTACACTCTACTACCACAATCATTAATAAGAGTCAATCATACTTCAAGTACTACCTAGGCACGCATATTATGGGGGTTTGACCGCCGATAAGCGGGACTAGGTTCCAGAGACATTACTTCTAGTCCAGATCAAGGATTTTTTCAGTTTCTTTCTTTTCCGTAGCCGAAAGAAATGAGCTTGATGGGTAATAATATTGGCTGTGTGCATTGAAAAAAAAAATTATAGAGGTACTGCTGGCAGTTACACTAATTGGAATTAGATATTGAATCGAATTTATTGAGAAAAAAAAAACAACAAGAAATATATAAACTATTTAACAAAATCCACAGTATTTTACATAAAAAAAAACAAAAATACTTCAATTTAGTTTCTCCCTTGAGGTTCTATGACCAGGAAAAAACAGGGGAGAGACAAAATGAAGAATTAAACAAATTCATCCATCCAATATTTCTTAAATTGTACACTCACATTACAAACCGATACATCCCCCCCCCCAAGAAAAAAATCCAAGTTAGGCAGGGGAGTAGTACATGATTCCAGCTACACAAATAAACAGCAGACCCAATCCACAGACATCAATTCCTCGGAAAACCGAGGAAAACCTAATTATTAGCAAAAAAATTTCTAACATACTTTTTTAAGATAACTACACATGTTTCCCCACCCCCCTTCAGAAATTACATTTTCAGAATTTACGATATACCGCCAGGTTTTTCAAATCTTTCTTATGGACCCCTTTTGATTTTCAACTTGACATGCAGGTCCAGAGTAATATCAAAATATGAGACACCTTCCTCCCCGTCCAATAGTCGATACCCATAGCATAACTAGCGACTGTCTTGTTCAAAGACAACCAAAAGCTATAGCATTCATAACCTGTAAACTGATATTTGATATTCCTTACACCTGAACCAGTTAAGTTAAACAAAAGTGTATGAAAAAAGGAATGGTTGAGTTGCAGTGTAGGCTACCTCAGTTAAAAGAAACAGTTGAAACCCTTATTACTTTCTATGATTTTGTCAAACATCACTTACCATCAATTTTTGGGTTAGTTAAACCTCACAGTGGTATTCGGAAAAAAAAAACAAATTGGATTCGGAAAATTTTTACGACAAAAATTCGATTTGTTTCACTTTAATACAGGGTTGAATGTCAAAAAACAGGAAAATCGGGTAACTTTAGGAAACAATTTTTCCAGGAGAGGGGTGTTTCAAGAACAAATACAGGGGTACATTCCCCCTATTTGTGTTATCGATTAAATATTGTAGTTCTTAATCTCTCAAAACTTTCAAAAAGGAAAAAATTCGTTTAAAAATGATTACACGTTCCTTAAATACGGTTTGCATATATACTGTTTCTACTTGAAACAATGTTTATTCTTAAATTTCCCCTCACCCAATCAATCCTGTTAATTTTAAAATGCACCATGTATACAAACAAATACTTTATTGCTTTGTCACGAAAAATAAAGCCAGAGTCTATGTTGTGATTTCTAGAATTTCGGCATGCACAAGCTAGCTCTATATGAATTTTCCCAAAACTTATCTCCAATTATTTGGTTACGATATATTTAAGACGAATAACGATTCGATTATATTTCTACCACCGTGTGATAGACATAAGCCCTATACTAATAACTGCGAAACTGCTTCATGGAGTTGCTTTTATAATCATTACAAAACAACTTATACAAAGACAAATTTTTATCCTGAAATGTAAGGAAACGCTGAATCACCCGTCCATGAAGGTGAGAACGTTTTAAGAGCCTTGCATACAGTCACTCTCCATCATAGAAGAAGAATCTAAAAACAATGCCCAAAGTACTTGCCCTACGAGTTTAAATAGATTTGAGCACTGTCGCGTACAAGTTAGAGAAAAGAACGCCGCTCAAAATTCCCTATCCGTGTCGCATTCACCGAAGGTACTTGCCCTTGAATGAGGGGCATTGATTCACTGTGGGCCTGCAATCAAAGAGATCGAATATTTGTCTGTGATTCCTCTTCAAATAAAGGGGAAAGGCTTACTTAACAAAAAGCTGGTAGTAAACGAGGGGGCGGCATAAGCCATACTGTCACTTTGTACCTCAAATCATACAGAGTGAAAATCACAGCACATTTATTATTTAAGCAGAGGCGAGACGTCCCTACCTTCCTAGTAAAGACTTGGCGGTCAGAGGGACAGGGAGTTGGAATGACCACTAGCCAACTTTAGTTTTTTGCATTTAACTATTTACAAAAAATAACATGTTGTTATTCCTCGATTAGTTTCAAGTAGGTCTTCTTTTTCACTTAGTTACAGAGCTTGAAAACTTTGGAATAAACACAATATAGATATCAAGGAAATAGGTAGGTTTGGACAGTTTAAGTCTGATTTACGTGTGGAGTTGCTCGGTAGGTATACTTTTGAAACAGATTCAACAAAAAAGATTTTCCATAGGTTATTCGTTTGTAATATTTATGTAATTTTTTGTTTGTTATTTTTTGTCGTCTTGGGGTCACGCAAGGTAATGTATTGTTCATGTTTTTTCATGGTTGTTGGCTTCGGTATATGGTCTCATTCTCCATATTCTCTCATTCTCCATATTCTCTCATTCTCCATATTTTTTTTCCTTTTTTTCCTTGAATTTAGCGCAGCCTCGCAAGCATTGCTTATGTTGTGCTATTGATTAAGAAATGTTTATTTCTAATAAAATTGTTCTACTACTACTACTACTACTACTACTACTACTACCTACTACTACTATCAAAGTAATTTTTAGAGAAATTCAATATATGTGTACTGATTCTACATATGATGCCACGTGGATATGCTGGGACCCAAAGAAAGTTGAAAGGGTAGTTGCATACCCTAGGTCGGTTCTGTCCTTTAAAAGGCACTAGGCTTCAGAATTTGGACAGAATGAGCCCTCTTTCTCCTGCTTACAGTCATGTTCTACCTGAAGGGGCTAGGGGAAAAAAAGAAATGGCATACGGATTACATATCACTCTTTGCTAAGCCAACATATTTTATTTTTGTCAAATGATCTCATAATACAAAAACAGGAAAAAATAAACAAAAAAAGGACATCTAGGCGTCTCTGAACATTATTAAACACAACTCTTTATGGCAGATAAATTTATATTCATGTTATCTTGTATCTTATTGCTTGGCAATTTTTTTTTAGACACATGCAAATTACTTGCAATCAAAAAGAAAAAAAATAAGCCCAAAGAAAAGCAAGCATGCCACTAGGATCTTCCTTATCTCCTAGCGCAAACCCTTCAAACAGATAAAAGGAGAAAATCGTTGCTACAGCAGAATGTAATTTATCTAGCTAGGCAGTCATTTTTAGAAGAAGAACAAGTTCTTCTTTAATACAAAAATTAGTTTATTCTTTTGTTCCAAATGGTACTTCAAATATTTTCCCGTTTTCCAAGTACCTGCAGTAGCCCATTATCAGCCAAAATATTTTAACCACACCAATTAAGCTTTTCTTTTGATAGATCCCCTTCAGATTTAGTAAGCAGGAAATGTTGGATTTCTATATAGTATTGCTTTGACCGAAATAAATCAAATGAAGTTGGTGGGAAAATTCATTGGCAGAGACTTGTCAAAGTGATGTTACCTCTACTAGCTCAGCAAGGTTAGTAAAATATTCTTCTTCGTCGATGGTTAGTTTGCTGTCTTTGTATATAACACGATAATGTTCAACTTTTCCTTGGTAGCATACACACAATGTATAGTCTCCAGGGAAGTTTGTTGACTCACGGACAAGAAATAATCCATCTTCACGAGGGAATAAAAGCTGTTCTGCCTGATCTCGGGATATTTTGCCGTGAAACCATCTAAAAACAATATACTGTTATTAAGATAGTGCTAAACGAAACAAATAAATGTTGAGATGGACAGATCAGACAGATATGGGCATTAAAATATACAATGCATGATGAACTGTCAAAAGTAGATATCAAATAAGCTAGTAACCGCTTTGTGGCACAGCCAGACTTACTTTGAGAAGGCTCCAGTCAAGTCTGTATGCAGAAAGGATAGGGTGAGCAACTCCATCTGATGATTGGTTGCACCCTCCCCTCCATACCTCATCTCATGTGTTACCCATGAAATGTTGAAAAGCAAGGGCCTAAAATGCACATACTTGTACTTTTGACACTCCTACAAACATCACCAAGAAAATTTTATGATTGTCAAGAAAACATGAACATTTATTGACAATGGTTACAGGATATTACAATGCTTTAGTAACAGTTAGCCACGATTCAAATTGAATAACTTGTTAAGAAGTAATGAAGTAATTATTTTTACATATTTTAGCAGGGGTATTGGTCCTTTCAACAACCCAATAGCTCTGGCATTGTTGATGTTTCCAAATCCACTCAAAAGATTCTTGATACAAGATGTTTAGCGCTTCTTATATAGCAGAAAAAGAAAAATATGCCATGGCTATATTAAATCAGATCCAACATTTTGGAGAAGCAAGTGCTCAACAAGACTGCAATAGCTACTTATCTTTCATGAGACAGAATGACATAAAACGTATGATGTGGGCTACTGGTCCCATAAATCCCTGATTTCTTGCAGTTAAACTGTATATATAAATAATTGTAAATTGATTGCCAGTCTCACACTTTTTCAGTTTCTCTGATAAAGAATTAAATCTTGGATCGTATTTAAAATTTTTGGACAAACTTTGAATATCTACTCAAATTTTTCGAATGACGTTTAAGAGTTATCTGATGTTTAAAAACATTGATTACATTTGTCTAAATACATTGAAACATTGTATACAATTATGAAAAGAGAAAAATTACCAATTAGAATTGCTGAAACAAAGCTTCTGGCAGCACTGCCCCCATACCCCCAAGAAATTTCCTGATAATGCTCATGATACCCTACCTCACCTTCTCCATCCCTGTCCCAATAGTCATGTGAATGCAATATTTAGTGGAACATAGAAAAATTACGAACATTGTTATCCCCCCCAAGCAACTATAATCAAGGCTCACACAAAAAGTATTCTCAGGAACCATGGGGTATTAGATCGTAATTTCTCATCAACCCCCCCCCCCACCCTAACCAGAAATCATTCTATATCTACCTGAAAGTTCAATAACAGCTGCCACATTTGGGAATTAAAATGCACACTTTGAGGGTTCTGCCTCCTTCCTACCAACAAAAAGACCCACCATCCCTCCTTCGTAATAGTTAATGCACACTTACGCATCACTGTGTAATATGTTATGAGACATAAAGCAAATCAGTCTAACTAACTGAACTTTAAATAAATGCCAGATACTTTTTCTGCAACAAGAAGGGGGATAATACCCTGCAGCACCCTTATTCAGGCCTAGTCTAAATGAAGGGAAAAAAGAGATTAATTCCTACCCTTTTCTATATTTATCTGAAGGCCCATGGCTGGTTAGACAATTTGAGCACTGAAATGTGCTTATTCAGGCATTTAACTACAATCCCTCTCTCTCAGCTACATTAATAGACCACCAGCCCTCCTTCGTAATAACTGATGCACATTTATACATCAAGAAACATCATTCCATGAAAAATTACTAGGTTAAATTAAGCATTAAAATAAATGACCCTATTAACAATGGTATTTAAATCATAGGCCTAGAGACTATGTGACTTTTTATGAACATTAAATGAAAAAAACAACTTTTTTTAAATGAAGGTAAGGAGCAACATTAAAACTTAAAAGAATTAACTCGAATTAACGAATTAACTTACCTAACGAACTTCTATATTCGTATGTTTTTATTGCGTATATGAAGGGGTTCACCCCCCCCCCCCCGTCGATACCTCGCTCTTTACACTAAAGCTTAAATTTTGTCCCAATTCCTTAAGAATGACCTCTGAAGTCATATGCGGAATAATTTTTGTTCGTTTTAAGTTTTAATTCTGCTCCTTACTTTCATTTGGAAAAACTTTTTATATTTATTTTTTCATTGTTTTTTCAAATAATACTAGAACCTGCGCCCCCTTCACTGAAGTTCTCTTCCCCCATGAGAAGTTCCTGCATGGAAACATCCTCCCACGTACCCCCCCTCATCTCTCCACCCTAAACCAAAAGAATCCCTCTGAAAACGTCTGTACACTTCCCAGTAACCATTACTATATGTAAACACAGGTCAAAGTTTGTAACTTGCAGAAACCTCCCACGGGGACTGCGGGGGAGTAAGTCGTCCCCAAAGACATAGTTATTAGGTTATCCAACTATGATGAATAACATGGCTATCTCAGAATTTGATCCAGTGAGCGTGGGAGGGGGCATAGGTGCCCTTTAATTTTTTTGGTCACTTAAAAAGGCACTAGAGCTTTTAATTTCCGTTAGAATGAGCCCTCTCACGACATTCTAGGACCACTGAGTTGATACGATCACCCCTGGGAAAAAAAACAAAATAAACACACATCCGTGTGTGTTTCACGGAAAAAAACAAAAACAAAAAATAAACAATTATGGTGAATAAAATGGCTATTTCATAATTTTGATCTGGTGACTTTGTGAAAAAATGAGCGTGGGAGGGGCCTAGGTACCCTCCAATTTTTTAGTCACTTATAAAGGGCACTAGAGCTTTTAATTTCCTTTAGAATGAGCCCTCTCGCGACATTGTAGGACCACTGAGTCGATACGATCACCCCTGGAAAAAACAAATAAACACGCATCCATATTCTGTCTTATGGCAAAAAATGCGAAATCCCACGTTTTTGTAGATAGGAGCTTGAAACTTCTACAATAAGGTTCTCTGATACGCTGAATCTGATGGTGTTATTTTCATTATTATTGTATGACTTTTAGGGGGTGTTTCGCCCAGTTTTTTAAAATGAGGCAAATTTTCTGAGGCTCGTAACTTTTGATGGTTAAGATTAATCTTGATGAAACTTATATATTTAAAATCAGCATTAAAAATGCAATTCTTTTGATGTAACTATTGGTATCAAAATTCCATTTTTTAGAGTTTTGGTTACTATTGAGCCGGGTTCCTCCTTACTGCAGTTCATTACCACGAACTGTTTGAAACGCATCATCCTGCAGCATTACTTACTCTGCAACTGAAATGCTCTTTAAATAGTTTTTGATGCTTTTGAATTGATTGGGCTCCTTCAAGGTTTGCCACAAAATTGAAACAGCAACAATTTTAGTATCATGATTCTTGTTCAAGTATGTGAATATGATGCTACTATTAGAGATGAGATGGTACATGATAGGCCAGTTTGCAGCCGGACATCACCAAAGATACATGAGAAGCTTCTCCAAGTGGTGTCTGATCTTTGTCTTGCACACGTAGTTTCTATAGCTTGAACACATGTGGAAACCCAGGTTCAGCTATAGACAATGAACCCACCATCCTACCTACCAAGAGATAACTATAAAGCAAGAGATTGAATTAATCCAAAGAACAAACACATCATTTCCCAAAAAAAAAACCGAAACAGGAATACTATTTTTGTTGAGAATTTTCACTGCCATACAAATGTCCAGCAAAAGCAAACAAACAATTATTTTACTAGAGCATGTAAAAGTGGAAAGACATTAGTCAACATCATCTACCAGTCCCAACAACCAAACCTGTCACAAAGTGATGAATTGTTCATTGATATTGTTGATCAAGTGAAGTGAACTGTTTCATCAAGCAAGCAGGCTTTGACAAAGATAAGTATCAAAAATCAACAGCAGTTTGAGTTCAAATCTGATACTGGGGCTAAAGCCAACATTCTTCTCAAAAATCCATTTACAAAACTACAACCAAAACAGAACAGCACCCCAGAGCTCAAACCTAACGACCTTTTGTGATCAGAGGACTTGATCTGCTCCTACCACAATTGAAGTTATTTTTAATGACACAGCCATCTTTGGCAGAACCCTTAAAGAACATAACCATAATGTACAAGTAGCAGTTCAGAAAGCTAGGGAGAAGTATATAAATCTGAACAAATCTAAGAGTATGTTCAGGTGTACCAGCATACCATATCTTGGGAACATCATGGCAAACAATGAATGTCAGGTATATGTCCTGAATGGTACATATCCAATTGACAGCCCCTGCAAACAAAGAAGAACTCTAAATCCTACTTGACAAAATGAATTGCCTGTCAAAATGCATCATTAACTTATCAACAGCAAATCAGATACAAAAACACTTTTTTTTCTGCATTTGAGCAAAAAACTTTGAGCCCAATACACCCTCAGTTGAATAAACTAGTGGGAAAAACTATACAGACTTGCAAGAGCATTATGACCAAGGCAAGTGAAAATGGATCAGACCCATACCTCAGAATTCTGAAATACCATAACACCCTGGCTAATGGTTTAGCTGCCTCCTCAAAAACCCTCATGAGCCACCATCTCTACTCAAAATGACCATGCATGGAAAAGCACTTGGAAAAGAGAGTGGTAGACCTCTGAACTTTTGACAAGCAGAGAGAAGGCTCAACACAGGCAGAAGTCTTATCACAATCAGTATCCTAGAGAACATCCTGAACTCAGAGAAGGCAACCAGGTTTTCTTCAGAAAACAGCCTTCTGGCACCATGGAAAAGCAGGGAAATAACAAAAGAGGCAGATGACCCTAGACTATCCTACATGTCTTCTAAAGATGGTTTGATCCTTCACCAGAACCAAAGACACTTAGTTAAAGCAGCCTCTCATTCCATGTCTGATGATAGACCTGCCATGGATTACCCCCCAGGGCTATAGCAAGGTCACTAAACTTGAGTTGGGTTACTGATTGTCCTGACACTACTACCAGTGCAAGTCCGCACAGACCATTACAGATTCCCAACAACTACCACTGAGCCTGGTATGGCTGCACAAGAGACCAGCCTGCAAGATGGCGAACCTTCCAGCATAAGCCACGGCTTCTCAGGCTACAAGATCTTACAGAGTGGAAGTCATCATTGAGACTAGCCCATTGGAAGCTGATGGGAGTGAGCCTACACTCCCAGTATAGTGTTCTTTTGTATCCTGTAGTGAATTATAATTTGCCAAGTTATTGGCAATTAGTGGAGTGAGCCTAGCGCCTCCAAACCTAGAGGTAAAAGGTTCTTATCCTTTTGAAAATAGCTCGAGAAGGATGTAGCATTATGTGATGCCTCGCTCTCATACCTGTGATTGTGCACCAATTTGCTATTATATGCTTATGCTTATTGCATTGATGCACTTGTGCTTGCTTTGCTTATAGTGTCCTTTATTGTAGGCACCTGGGTTTTGAATAAAGATACATCTACCAAATATTACACAATGAAAAAAATTATTCACAAACAGAAAAGGAGATGGACATTATAGTATATGGGTGCAAACAATATGCAAGATTCTCTTCCATATTGGATCACAAATCCTTTGAGTCAGCCTTAATTCATCTCATTGCAAAGTCATCACCAAGGCTCAAGAGAATGATCTTACAAATCCAACCATATAATTCCTCTGTGACTTTTTCACCAAGCAAGAACATTTGTGTAGCACACACCCTATCCTGTTAACACATCCAGGAGTTGATCCTCTGTTCAAAGCAAAATTAGATCTTATGCCCATGCAATTACGGGCCTACTACTTATCAGTAGTGAGAAGTTACTCCAAATACTCCAAATAAAAAACAAGAAAACACCTGAACAGAGCCTTTTAGCACCCTTACAGATAATTGAAAAACAGCTGGCCAGAGAGCTGAGAGCAAGTCCCTTTGAAAATATTAAGTTTTTGGTATGTTTACCATGAGCTTTCTGCTGTTGATTCAATCATTCTTAAAGAGGATTGAATACTCATACCCACTAACCTTCAAAGGGATATCTGAAGAAACCTACATGCTTCATACTTAAGAATGGAAAAAACAAAGCATGGGGCCAGATCAGTTGTTTACTGGCCTGGGATGACTGAAGATATGAAGAACTATATCCAAAGCTGCATTGCTTAAAAATTCATTAACACCCAAGTTGATGCGTATGCCTTACTTGCTTAGCTTACCATGTGTAGAAAACTACAGACTCTCTCATCATTTATGTTTCAGCATTTGTAACTAGTATCAACAGCTAGCCACAAAAAGTTCTGCAGAAGCTGCCATACCAAACAAGTTAGTCAAAAAAGGTATTATAACATGTATAACAAAGGGCTCTCACCTCTTACAGTTGGTCAATGTGTCAAGGCCCAACTGAATGAGAGGAAATGGCAGCCAGGTGTAATCACAAAAGCTGACACAAACTCCCTCCCTACTTGGTACAGACAGCAGATAACAACCTTTAAGGTGGAATGGCTGCAACTTTCACATCAACGCTGTAGTCAGCATCCAGTCAAGTAATTATGCCCCAAGAAACCCTGCCAAGAAATTGGTGCAACCCATTCACCATTTCGAATCCCACTCCATGGTCCTCTTCTGTTAGCAGTCATAGATGTAGAACTAGTGCCCCCAATCATTGCTGAGCAGAACCCTTTTCCAATTCCAAAAATATTCCAATTAAAAAAGGCCCACATTTTTAATGAGACTTTTGCTTCTGTTTTTGTCAAGCCAAAACCAACACCCTCACATTTTGAAATACTGATAACACCACCTGAAACTTTTTCACCCTTTAATGATTCGGTTTTTTCAATAACTGGGGTCTTTATTATTCTTGAAAAATTAAACACATCAAAATCAGCAGATGTAGATGGATTTACAAATGAAATGATTAAAAAAAATAGCTGGGCAAATTGCAGAGCCACTTACTTTCATATTTAATTTATTTCTTTCTCATCGGTTGTGTCCCTCTGGGTGGAAGAATGCCTGAGTAAAACCCCTTCATAAAAAGGGTTCCAAATCAGATTTTATCAATTATCGGCCAATTTTAATCACATCTACTTTTTGTTGAGTGATGGAAGAATTGATTGTAGAGCAAATTCAGATGTTCTTTGATAATAATAGTCTTTGGAGCCCTGCTCAACATGTTTTTGAAAACGAAGACACCTTTCTATTGGGGGGTTTTTGACGATTAGTTAGAAGTTGATCTTTTGGTTATGAGTTTTTTTTGAGTTTATGAGTTCTGGATATAAATTTTTATGGCACTTGGTATCTAACAAGTGACATATAGTGATCGCAAATTCTGTTGGTCTGTCCTGGTTTTGCTACTTTAGGCATTTCCAGGTAAGCTAGAACAAAGAAATTTGGCAGGCGTATAAGAAACCAGACCAGATCAAGTTAGAATTTCCAATTAGACCATCTGGGGGCGACAGTTAAATCGGAAAAATTAGAAAAAAGGAGGTATTTTTAACTTACAAACGGGTGATCGGACCTTTATTAAATTTCATACTTAGAAGGGCCTCGTAACTCAGATCTCTTGTTTTAAATCCAGACCGGATCCAGTGTCATTGGAGGGGGGGGGATTGGGAATCTTGGAAAATGCTTAAAGCAGAGAGATCAGGATGAAACTTGGTGGGAAGAATAAGCACAAGCCCAAAATGAGTGACTGACAAACCCGGACCGTATCTGCTCTCTTTTGTGGAGTTGGGGGGGGGGGGAGTAATTCAGAAAAATTAGAAAAAATGAGGTATTCATAACTTACAAATTGCTGATCAGATCTTAATGAAATTTTAGAAGGATCTTGTGCTTTAGAACTCTCATTTTAAATCCCGACCAGATCCAGTGACATTGGGGGGAGTTGGAGGGGGAAACCGGAAATCTTGGAAAACGCTAAGAGTGGAGAGATCGGGATAAAACTTGATGGGAAGAATAAGCACAAGTTATAGATACGTGATTGAAATAATTGGAACAGATCCGTTTTCTTTGGGGGAGCTACAGATTGTTAATTTGGAAAAATTTTGAAAAATTGAGGGATTTTTAACTTAAGAACGGGTGATCGGGTCTTAATGAAATTTGATATTTAGAAGAAACTCATGTCTCAGATTTCTTATTTCAAATCCCAACCAGATCTGTTGACATTCAGGGAAGTTGGAGGGGGAAACCGGAAATCTTGGAAAATGCTTATAAATGTTGTAGATTCGTTATTGACGTAACCGGACTGGATCCGCTCTCTTTGGGTGAGTTAGAAGTGGGATTCAGTGCTTTGGCAAGTTTGGTGCTTCTGGATGTGCTAGGACGATGAAAATTGGTAGGTGTGTCAAGAAGCTGCACAAATTGACTTGATAAAGTTGTTTCCCCCGATTTGACCATCTCGGGGCTGAAAGGAGAGAAAAATTAGAAAAATTGAGGTACTTTTAACTTACAAGTGGGTGATTAGATCTTAATGGATTTTGATATTTAGAAGGACCTTGTGACTCAGAGCTCTTATTTTAAATCCCGACTGGCATTAAACCTCTGATTTTCCTTTCAAAGCAATCTATTGATTCTTAAAATTTTGCTAGAGGTCATGCCACATGAGCTCTTGGCTCTTCTGATCTTATCACAAGTGCCATATGAGCTCTTAGCTCTTGTTTTCTTCTAATATTCATAAGTATTGCCAGTGTTGCTAATTAGCTTATTTCTTGTTTTGTGTCTATAGCAAGAAGCATTTTTTCTTACCGTTTGATGTAAATAAATTAAATAAAAAAAAAACAAGTCTTTTTAACTGAAAGTAAGTAGCAACATTAAAACTTAAAACGAACAGAAACTAATTCGTATATGAAAGGGGCTGATGCCTAATCAACACCCCGCTCTTTACGCTAAAGTTTGACTTTTTCTCTCAACTCTACTTTTTCAAACAGTAAAAAACTTTAGCGTAAAGAGCGGGGTGTTGATTAGGCATCGCCCCTTTCATATACGAAGTAATTTCTGTTCGTTTTAAGTTTTAATGTTGCTCCTTACTTTCAGTTTTAAAAAACTGGTTTTTTTTATTTAATTTCTGAACGTTTTTGAATCAATACATGTTTTGATTTTGGCTCTCCGCAGAAGAATAATTCATAATAATTTTTTTGGCTAAATGGCTTTCTCATAGTTTTGATCGAATGATTTTGAGAAAAAAAGGAGTGGAGGAGGAAGCCTAGTTGCCCTCTGATTTGTTGGTTACTTAAAATGGCAACTAGAACTTTTAATTTTTTACGAATGTTTTTATTAGTAAAAGATATACATAGCTTATAAATTAGCTTACGTAACGAACTTTTGTATTCTCATGTTTTTATTACATATATGAGGGGGTTCACGCCCTCGTCAGTACCTCGATCTTTACACTAAAGCTTAAATTGATAAATTGATGACCCCTGAATCACAAAAGCCGTAGAATAAATAGTTGAAATTACTAAAAATACTTTAGCGTAAAGCGCGAATTATTAGGGGGAGGTGAGCCCCTCATATGCGTAATAATTTCTGTTCGTTTTAAATTTTAATGCTGCTCCTTACTTCCAGTTGAAAAAACTTGTTCATATTTATTTGTTCGTTTTTTTTTTAGTTAATGCTAGAAAATCCCTCGCTCCCTTCATAGAAATTTTCTTCCCCTGTGACAAATTCCTCGATGGAAAGTTTCCCCAGCATTTCCCCCTCTTCTCAACCCCTCTCCCAACCAAAATATTCCCCTGAAAACGTCTGTACACTTCCCAATAACCATTACTATATGTAAGCACTGGTCAAAGTTTGTAACTTGTAGCCCCTCCCACGGGGACTGTGGGGGAGTAAGTGGTCCCCAAAGACATACTTATAAGGTTTTTCGACTACGCTGAATAAAATGACTATCTCAGAATTTTGATCCGTTGACTTTGGGAAAATAATTAGCGTGGGAGGGGGCCTAGGTGCCCTCCATTTTTTGGTCACTTAAAAAGGGCACTAGAACTTTTCATTTCCGTTAGAATGAGTCCTCTCGCAACATTCTAGGACGACTGGGTCGATACGATCACCCCTGGGAAAAACAAAACAAAAAAACAAACAAATAAATACGCATCCGTGATCTGCCTTCTGGCAAAAAATACAAAATTCCACATTTTTTTAGACAGGAGCTTGGAATTTCTATAACAGGGTTCTCTGGTACGCTGAATCTGATGGTGTGATTTTCGTTAAGATTCTATGACTTTTAGGGGATGTTTTTCCCTGTTTTCTAAAATAACGCAAATTTTCTCAGGCTCGTAACTTTTGATGGGTAAACCTAAACTTGATGAAACTTATATATTTAAAATCCACATTAAAATGCGATTCCTTTAATGTAGCTATTAGTATCAAAATTCCATTTTTTAGAGTTTTGATTACTATTGAGCCAGGTCACTCCTTACTACAGTTCGTTACCACGAACTGTTTGATAAATAAATAAATAAAAAGGTCCAGTAGTACAGAAACTTCTACTAACTATGTCACAAGATCTGGAAGAGTTGTATGACCATATAAGCAGTTGGACTTGTAGTCCAGAAGAGAAAACATTATAAATAGGGCAGAAAATCCACTGTCTCAATCAAGAGCACTGGCAGAAAACTTTCCAGGGGGAAGGGGGGCAGAAACTAAAATAGCAGTGGTGGTTGGGTGACAGGGAACATATTTCAGGGTAGTTTTTTGTAGGAAAAAGTTCATTTTTAAATATTTTTAGAAAAAAAACTCTCAAACAAAAAGAGCAATTAAATTAAATGCAAAATGAAACAAAATACAGTAAATTTTAAACAACAAGGATTCTTTAAACAACAAACATTCTTTGAGCATAAAAATGTGCACAAGTACACATGGACATCTCCAGACGGTTCAACGCGAAACCAGATTGACCATTTCCTCATCACCAGAAGGTGGCGTACAAGCCTGTTAGACGTGCGTGGGTATAGAGGAGCAGACACCCAGTCGGATCACATGCTCATGATCGCCCACTTACAGATCAAACTACGCGCCCAAAAAAAGACACAGCAAGATCTGAAGAAACTGTACAACACGGACAAGCTACAGGATCAAAAAATCCGCAGAGATTTCTGTATCTCTGTATGGAGCAAATTTGATGCCTTGGCTGTTGAGGCAAATGACTCAGAAAGTGTCGAAGAGAAATGGGAGAAAATAAAAAGTGCATACACGACGATTGCCGCGGAAAAGCTAGGTTTCCGAAAGAAACCAAAAGAAAGGTGGATCTCTGACATAACATGGAAACTGATTGACGAACGAAAGGCACTTAAGCAAGCCATGCTCATAGATACTATAAGGTGTTCAGAGCTGGCAACGAAACAATTATACAAAGAAAAAGATAAAGAGGTAAAAAAGAGTGCAAGAAAGGACAAGAGACAGTTCCTTGAAAAGAAAGCAGCTTTAGCTGAAGAAGCTGCTAGGAAGGGTGACTCCAAGACTGTCTACCGATTGACAAATGAGATGGTAGGAAAATAAAGCAGCCGAATCACCCTTGTCAAGGACGAAAATGGATCAATTATATCTGATCCAGAAAAAATTGACGAGAGATGGGCTTCCCATTTCGAAAAACTTCTGAACAGACCGAGAACTTGCTACCAAGCTAACGCACCTGATATCCCTTTTATGTATCTAGACATCAATACAGATCCTCCGAGTCCTGAGGAGATCATGCATGCATCAAAGAAGTTAAAAAATGGACGAGCCCCGGGTATTGATGGCATTTCAGCAGAAATGCTGAAGTACTCAATTAGTACCTGCATATCCATTTAGCTTTCTCTCTTCACCAAAATATGGGCCTTAGTGAAGGTCCCAAGAGATTGGAGCAGAAGCATTATAGTCGAACTCTTCAAAAAGGGAGACTTGATGTACTGCCATAACTGGAGAGGCATCAATTTTCTCCCTGTCCCATCTAAACTATTAGCCTCCGTCATTTTGCAGCGTCTGCGGAAAGCACTAGACGCAACTCTACGAGAAGAGCAGCATGGTTTCAGAACTGGGAGATCCTGTTCTGATCTAATATTTGTACTGAGAATGCTTGTCGAAGAATCAAAAGAATGGAACAAGAAGCTCTACCTCCTATTCATTGACTTTGAAAAGGCATTTGACTCAGTTGACAGAGATTGCTTGTGGAGAGTTTTGAAATACTACGGAATTCCCGAGAAAATAGTAGATATGATAATAGCGCTTTATGAAGAATCGGAATGTTGCGTAAAGACCGAACGGTACAACCAGATTTTTCACGATCATGTCTGGTGTTCGTCAAGGATGTGTAGTTTCCCCCATGCTCTTTATAATTATAATGGATTATGCCCTGAGATTCGCATCGGGCTACGGGGTAAAAGTAAGCAACAAGCAGCTGTTTGATCTGGACTTCTCGGACGACGTTGTCCTTCTCGAAGAGTCTAAAGAACGGTTGCAGCAGCTACTTGACACTATTACCGAGAATGCAGAGAATGTCGGGCTAAAGATAAACATTGACAAATCGAAGAGCATGGCCATCACAACCTCGCCACTTGTTCTCCATTGCAAAAACAAAGATCTAGAACAAGTCCAGGAGTTCAAGTACCTGGGTAGCTGGATTGATTGTGATGGAGACATCTCGACCGAGATTAAACGTAGAATTGGACAAGCTACAGGTGCCTTCAATAGATTGAAGCCTATTTGGAGAAGTAATAGATATTCAATGCGACTGAAGCTTCGACTCTTCAACAGCAATGTACTCTCAGTTCTCCTTTACGCAAAAGAATGTTGGAAAATAAACACCCAGCTTGAAAAAAGGATCTTTGCATTTGAAAATATGAGCCTCAGAAGAATGTTGAATACAAGTTGGCAACAAAAAATTACAAATGCAGAAATACGCAGAAAAACAGGTCAACCTCCAGTCATTGAGTTGCTGAAAAGAAGGCGGTGGACATGCCTGGGACACGTTCTTCGTATGAAAGAGAGCCGCCTTCCTCGAACAACCTATGAACTGAAGCCAGATGGTAGAAGAAAGAAAGACCACCCCAAAAATACATTGAGACGAACACATGACCGAGATCTGAGGATGGCCGGCACCTCACTAATACCTGAATGGGAAGACGTCATCGCTGCAGCACCAATGCGAGACGAATGGAGAGGCTTTGTCGACACCCTATGCGCCACCGATGGCTCTGGAGCAACTAAGGTCTAAGGTAAGGTGTGTGTCTGTCGAGTGACGTCATGTTTGTCGATTGACGAAATTACAGACCGGGACATCGGGACACAAATGACGGCCGGGACACTGGGACATCTATATATATAAAATACTAGCTGTTGGGGTGGCGCTTCGCGCCACCCCAAGCCCCCCCGCGCATGTAAGTCGTTACGCGCCATATTAGTTACGCGCCATAGTAGTTGTGTCCCTGTGTCCCACCTGTGAATAGAGATAGATATAAATATATGTTTTTAACTACGTAAAACATGCGAATATACAACATTCTTCGCTGTCCCATTGTCTGTGCATATAAATAGATTGTCAGGTTTACTGACTCTTGAACATGCAACATATAATTGTCCATGGGAAAAACAATCCGTATTCAGATCTATACCTCATTATTCTAATGATGTGTCCCTGTGTCCCGGTCGTCATTTATATTCCCTGTGTCCCGGTCGTCATTTGTGTCCCGGTGTCCCAGTTTGTAATTTCTCTTTGAGTGTCCCGGTCGTCATTTATATTCCCTGTGTCCCGGTGTCCCGGTCGTCATTTGTGTCCCGGTCTGTAATTTCTATTCGAACAATCCCTGTGTCCCGGTCGTCATTTATATATCCCGCCTGTGCCCCCGGCGTCCCCGTTGTAGTTGTGTCCCTGTATCCCGGTCGTCATTTATATTCCCTGTGTCCCGGTCGTGATTTGTGTCCGGGTGTCCCAGTCTGTAATTTCTCTTTGAGGTTCCCGGTCGTCACTTATATTCCCTCTGTCTCGGTCGACATTTGTGTCCCGGTCTGTAATTTCTCTTTGAGTGTTTTTTCTTTTTAGTTTTTTTTTTAGTATTTTACCTTTTTTCTTTTTTCAGTTTTCTTTTTCTTCTTTATTTTTCAGCGTCACTATGAAGTACATATCGACGAACCTTTGTTTTTTTTTTAACTTAAATCTGGTAGGCATTGATGACCTTATCCAAGTCAAAATCCCAAACCCAATCATCATCGCTATCATTTTCAGTTTTGATATGTTTTGACTCTCGCTGTCCAGGTGGATTTTCATCTAACTGCGCGGTTTTACCGTCAAAGCAAAAATGACGACAACTAATTTCATGACGTCAGTCAACACAGAAACATGACGTCACCTGAACCACAGACAAACAGACAGACAACTTATTTTTATATATATAGAAGTTGTCTGTGTGTGTGTGTGTGTGTCTGTGTGTGTCTGTCGAGTGACGTCATGTTTGTGTGTCGACTGACGTCATGTTTTCGACTGACGAAATTACAGACCGGGACATTGGGACACAAATGGCGACCGGGACACCGGCACATCTATCTATATATATAAAAATAAGTTGTCTGTCTGTGTGTCTGTCTGTGGATCAGGTGACGTCATGTTTCTGTGTTGACTGACGTCATGAAATTAGTTGTCGTCATTTTTGCTTTGACGGTGACGTCATTCAAGATATTTAAGACATATGTTCACGTAGAAATCTATTAATATTTATGTTTAGTATGACTGATGAACTTACCATGGCAAAAGCCGATGAAGATCCTCAAAGAGTCTATGCCAAAAAACTTGCTGCTGAAAGAGAAAGTCAGAAAAGAAAGCGTGCCGAGGAACTACCAGAGCAACGCGAAAGCGGACTTGCTGCTAAAAGAGAAAGTGAAAAAAGAAGGCGTGCCGAGGAATCAAAAGAACGTGTTTATTTCACGGAAACCAACGTGCAACAAAGAGTCCTGAATCCACCGGATACAACATTAACAGCTTTTTTTTCGCTTTGCAAAAATGATTCTTTTGCAAAAACAAACTGCTGTATACTGAAGTGCCTTCGTATTACACGTGGAATACTAAAAATAAAGTATTTGAACGTCGAAAACAGGGTAAGTCAGTCGACGGCCAACCTACCATCTTCAAAGATACCACGATAGGAAGACTCTACAACGTTCACCCCAATCAACATGGAATGCTTCTTTCTACGCCTGCTTTTGGTGAATGTACCCGGTCCGACATCCTTTGAGTATTTGAGGACTGTAAATGGTACTATACATGACACTTACCGTAGTGCATGCCAAGCTCTGAATTTATTGGAGAATGACCAACACTGGGATAACTGCATCAATGACGCGTGCGAAACGTCAACCCCAAGTCAAATTCGTGCATTGTTTGGCAGCATTTTAACAACTTAAAATGTAGTAGGATTGATCAGTACAAGAAAATCAAAATGCCTGGGTACAAGTGCTACAGGAAAGATAGATCAACTAGCAGAAAGGGAGGGGGTGTGGCAATCTTTGATCATGTTTCAATCCAACGCTCCCTTCAACCCTTAACTATCTACAGGGATGAAATAGATGTTGTAGGTATAATAATTACCTTAGCCAATGGTAGCCATCTTGCCATAAAATCCTTTTATAATCCATGTGGGAGTAAGGACATCCAAAGTATCTTGGAAACAGAATTATCAGGTAATAATACCTTTATTTTTGGTGATTTTAATGCCCATAGTCCTCTCTGGGAACAATCAGCTGGTAGCAACAAAGCAGGAAGGGGAATAGAGTACATATTGTCCAATTTTCCTGACACCTTGATTTTCACTCCATTTGACTTTCAGACCAGGTATAATATTTCTTCTAATTCTTTCTCAACTATAGATTTGCTTCTAGGTCCTTCTTCATATTATGATTTAGTTTAAATGGTAAAGGTGTCGTCTCTTTAATCTGATCATTGTGCAATTCTTACATCATTTCAAGATTTATGCTATGCTCCAAAACCCTACGTCCCTACATTTATTAACTCCAAAGGTAATTGGTCCCTTTTTCGTGAGATTTAAAATGAAGTAGATTTTTCCTTTGTTTCTCCTAATTCTGATATTAATGCCATTGAGTCTGATTTGAGATCAATCCTGCTGGAGTCAGCTAAATTGGCAATTCCAATGACTAGGGTGCATTTTTACAATGGCTCCAAAAGACCCAAGAATTGGTGGAACAATAAGTGTAGGGTTGCAGTTCTGGCAAAAAGAAAGGCTCGTAAAATGTTTCAAAAGCACCCATCTCAGTCAACAGCAATCTCTTATAAGCAGTCATGTGCTAAGGTGAAACTAATTTGTAGGAGAGCTAAACAGAGTACATGGCTGAATTTCAGCTCAAGTATCAGTTTTAGAACCCCAATTTCAAAGGTCCATAATTTCATTAGCCAACTAAATAGTGGAAAGCAGCCTAATGATGACTGTAGATATGATATCATTCAGGATGGATATCCAATTGTCTCAGATTAAAAGAAGGCAGATCTGTTTACCGATATTTTTTAAAATGATTGCTCAGATTTTCATCCCAGCGGACCTCTTTTTTGTAATCTCCCTCTTACTTGTTCTTATAAGGGTACTCTGATGAAACCTTTTTCCCAAGATGAATTTTGTGTAGCACTTAATTCTCTTAACATCAAGTCTTCCCCAGGTTATGATAGTATTTATATGAAGTGGATTCTTGAGTCCCCAAAGGTGGTTCATACAGCCCTCTTAAGTCTTTATAATCTTATTTGGTCAAATCAAAAGTTCCCAGATGCTTGGAAGATTGCTCAGGTATTCCCAGCTTTAAAACCTTCTTATTCATCTAATGATCTTAAGTCTTACCGTCCTATATCGGTATTACCTTCCTTTAGTAAAGTTCTGGAAAGGCTTGTCTTATCAAGAATTGAGTGGTTTGCTGAAGTCAACAATCTCTTTCCTAGTGAACAAACAGGTTTCAGAAAAGGAAATAGCTCTTTAGATAACATTACCCGGCTAGAAATTGATGTTTGTAACTCCCTCAAAAAAAGACATGTCACAATGGCTGTTCTGTTTGACTGGTCGAATGCCTATGGAAATGTAGTCCACAATAAATTATTGGAAATCCTAATAAATCTTGACTTCCATATCCTTTTATAAGTTATACTAGCTGTTGGGGTGGCGCTTCGCGCCACCCCAACACCTAGTTGGTGGGGGCGCTTCGCTTTTTTTAGTTTTCTTTTTCTCCTTTATTTTTCAGTTTTTTTCCTTTTTTTAGTTTTTTTTTCTTTTTTAGTTCTTTTAGTTTTTACCTTTTTTATTTTTTTTTTAGTTTTTAGTTTTTTACCTTTTTTAGCCTAACCAGGATTTGAACCTGGGACCTTCATTCTCCGTTCTGACACCCTCTCTCACCGAGTGACTACTCCAGCATGTTCATTTTGGTGTTTTAAATGGTATACTATTAACCAAATAAATGTGTTTTACAATATACTAAGCATCGTCAAAGCAAAAATGACGACAACTAATTTCATGACGTCAGCCGACACAGAAACATGACGTCACCTGATCCACAGATAGACAACTTATTTTTATATATATAGAAGATAAAGTCTTTTCTAACTGATAGATATTTTTATGTTCAAGTAAATCAGTCTAGAGGTGAGCAATGCCCCATTACGAGAGGACTTCCTCAAGGTGCAATATTGAGTCCTCTTCTATTCAACTTGTATGTTTCTGAATTTCAAGTATCTCATGCATCATTTGGCCTTTATGCAGATGATTTGATCATTTGGAAGTCGGGAAGGGATATTAGCCTTCTTCAAAGCCTTATTCAACAGGATATAAGTTTAGTCCAGAGATTCTCTTTAGCATTTGGCTTCCCAATCTCAATCAGTAAAACTAAAGCCATTATATTTACTAATGGTACTCTAGATCCTCCTAATCCACTGACAATTTTCTCAAGGGAGATCCCATATTGCAATTCAGTGAAGTTACTTGGTTTATTAATGGATTCTCAAATGCAGTGGCATGAACATATTAATTTTTTGAAATCTCTGATAATTCAGAGACTTTTTATTCTAAAAAGACTTGCTGGAAGTAAGTGGGAATGTCACCCAAAAATTATTTTGGATTTTTACAAATTATATATTCGTTCAAATATAGAATATGGGATTCAGATCTTTTCAGCTCGTCCTCCATCCTCATTCAAAATCCTTGAATCTTTACAAAATTCTGCTATTCAAATAGCTTTGGGTGTGCATAAGCATACTCCTCTGTCAAAGTTAAGAATACTGTCGGGATTGGTGTCCCTAAGTGAACGAGCATCTAGTCTAAGGATAAAATATTTCTCGCAAATCCAGGCTTATGGAGCCAAGCATGCTGTATACACATACCTTTGCTGAGAAGTCAGCCTGTCCCAATGCCCATTCTTCATGGAATCAGTTTCAACTGGAGGTCCCAAACTGGAATCAACATTCGCTTTATGCATATCCCTTTACTGAGTCCCCTCCCATGGGAAACGAGTCCTCCAAGCTGTCAAGTAGAACTTACCTCTATTAGTAAAGATTTGATTCCTAATTACGAGATCCAGACTATTTGGCTGAACATATCTCAAAGGCTTATCCCAACTATAGAAAAATATATACAGATGGATCTGTCCAGAGGGAAAGAACTGGAGCAGGAGCATGTATCCCATCCCTGAATTTGAACATTTATTCTCCTCTCCCATTGGGATGTTCCATCTTGTCTGCTGAATTATGTGCCATCCACCTGGCCTTGGATGCACTTATAAATTATAACATGGAATCTGAAAATATACTCTGTCCCTCCAACTCTAAATCAGCATTACTACTGATCCAAAATATTAATAGAATTGCTACTGACAAAGATTTATATCATATTAGAAGACAGCTTCTTAATCTTAAGATCAAAGAAAATGAAGTTTAATTTCAACATGTTCCTAGTCATAAAGGCATAAAATATAATGATATGGCTGATTCTCTAGCAGCAAAGGCTTCCATGTTATTTCCTAGTCCTTCCTCTGACCTCAATTCACGAGATATTATCAGGCAAAGATCCAAGGTTAATCACAGTAAATTAATTTTATCTCCATTTCATACAAGATTAAATACAGTGCTATATTACCAGCTGAAATCAGGTGCCCTACTTCTAAATAGCTTGTTATTTAATTGGAAGCTACATCATTCCCCTTTATGCTGAATCTGCTTTTCAGCAGAGGAAACAATCCAGCATATTTTATTTGACTGTCAGGCTCAGAGTGAGGAGACTGTTGCTCTTAAGCGTTTCTGCTCCTTGGCTAAGATTCCAAATACTTATACAGCTATCCTGGCTTCTAACCTGCCATGGGAAATTGATTGTAAGATATTTAAGGCAGCAATTGATACCTTAGAGAAGAGAAATATTGTTTAATAAAGATTAAAGCTTGAAGAAGTCTATTTTTAAAGGAACGCGATTTATCCATAGTTTTTGATTGTGCAGAAGAGAGCAGGAATGAGTAGAAAGAGCCGTATTGGTACTGGCCGGCCTAGTGCCTTAAACTGCTGGGGACAGGTAGCTCAGGTACTCGCACTTCCCACAATCAATAACAGTGTATTATTGTTCATAATTGTATATATCCATTGTTTGCAGACTGGAGAAGAATAGTGCTTCCAGTAGCTAGTTTTTCTGGAGAAGTCAAAGAGGTGAAAGGACTTGTTGTTAGTCCATATACCTCCCTACAATTTTTGGAGCTGGATGTGTCATTTTATAATTAAAATGAATTTTGACTAGCCATGATATTCCTCAAATATCTTATTCATTGAAATTTTTGACCATATGCAAAAATGCAGCTATTCTACAAAGGCCTGAAAGTAAATTGATAAATTGTTATAAGTAACAACCCCCCTCTTCCCCACCCAAAATGCTTTTTTATATGTATATGTATGGAAGCAATTACAAAATGGAGGAACTAAATTCTTTGTCTTCCTAACAGCCTTCTCAAAATAATTCAAAATAGCAATAAATTCCTTAAAAGATTTTGTGATTTAGATGAGGTTCTTGATTCTGATTCTCAGTTGCCCATTGTGCAGGTTGTTGATCATCTGCCCCCTATGCTACCAACATATGAACAATGGAGGTACCTAGAACAATGTTTTCTCACAAGATGGAATACAATATATAGTATGATACAAAGTATTATTCAATACAAAGGCCTTCAGACAAGTGTTTTGGGTAAAATTGGAAACTTTACCATGTTCTAGATGATGAAGAACATGAACTGATGCATGACCTTTGCTCTGTACTGCCAAATTTTTTCTACTACAGTAAGACTATTCAGGGAGAATTCCTTCCTACCCTAAATGTTGCTCTCCTCTGTCAGGGCCTCACAAAAGGTCCCAGCAATCTAATAATAGTAGCTATGTTTTGCTTTCAAAAGAAAATGTGAAAAACAAGTTTGACTTTTGCTTCCCAAGAGACAATCTCATGGGGACAGCTGTACTTTTGTAAGGTGGTCTCTCACCAGTTGTTCAGCACTATCTGGCAGTTGCCTGGCCTGTTTGATGTCCTCTGTTTGCATGTTGGGTTTGTAGTTGGTTGATCTTTAAGTTATGTTGACCACTCAGCAAATGCATTGAATTTGTTGTTGTGTTTCTCCCACGAGTTGTTAAGTCTGTTTTTGAAGATATTGGTGTTTGGTGCTTGGATGGCCTGTTCAGGCAGGTTGTTCCATGTGTTGACTGCTCATGCTAAGAAAAAGATTGCATGGGCATGTTTTCTGGCTTTTTTCCTGAAGGACATTCCAAAGGGCAGATTTTCTATTTTGGCTTTCATCTTGAACATCTGGATGGTGTCTCCTTGCTTACATCTGTAAGACAGACTTGGCAGCTCAAGAGTTTTCAGGCAGTCTTTGTATGGCTTCCATTTTAGGCCTGGCATCATTCTGGTTGCTCTATGTTGAACCTTTTTCACAGCTGTGTAGTCCCCACTGTAGGATGGCCCCCAGGCTATGTTTCCATACTTGATGATTGGCTGGACTAGAGTTTTGTACAGATGGGTGAGCATCTTCCTGCTGAAGTACTTGGAGGATCATTGGACAAGGAAAGTACCCCATTAGATTTGTTGGCTGCTGTGTTGGTTTGGAGGTGAAATTTGAGCTCATCATCAATGATGATGTCAAAAGGTCTTTTTCCTTATCTTTGACTGGCATAGTGTGTGTTTTGCCAAACTTGTCAGATGAGGGGGCAGCTGTCTTTTGGTCTAGTGGCTGACATAAGGTATTTTATCATGTCTCCTGAGAATTGATTTTGTCTAATCAATAAATTTGTCTAACTCCTGGTCCCTCCACTTCAACTTGTGGTCAGCTATTTAGTACAGTAGAAATTTCTCTTGAACAAAGAGGTGAGGGCCTTCAAAGGCCCTGAAGAGGAAGTTCTAATCTCAAGTACTGTCAGTGGATCAGCTACCCTATCAGTGGTGTGAATATGGTTAATGAATTTTCTCAGAAGAGCAGCAAATCTTGCACTGCATTCTAAATAGTAGTAATTGATAATAGGCAGATATAATTTTAAAAAAAATTGGTAAAATTCTAGTTGATTGACTTTTGGCTATCTCAGAAAGGGGTTAGGCTAGGAAAATTAAACTTTCAGGTATGAGTCTAAAGGCTAAAGCATGTCCTGGGAAGGTATTTTGAAGTACCTACCTCCACTCACTCTCCCTCTGGAGAATCCTGACATTTGATGACCATAAAAAATATGTGTGTAATAAAAGTGAAACCTTTCAAAATAGATATTCTGCTTCAATGAAATTGTTTTCAGCTTCACAGCTTTGCTTAATCCCAATTTATAAGGTTTTAAAGATATGAAAATACATTTCCTAAATTTTGAAAAAAAGACAACTGGTAACTGAAAAATGTTAAGGTAAAATGTTGTTTGTCAAAATTTCAATAGTTATAGACCTGTCATGTAGGTGAATTTCCAGGCCCTCTAGAGGGAGGAGGAGTGGAGATAGGTACTTCAAAATACCTTCCAGGGACATACTTAAGCCTTTAGACCCATCCCTGAGAGTTTCATTTTCCTAACCTATCCCCTTTCCAAGATAGCCAAAAAGTCAATCAACTTGAATTTTACCAAAATTTCTATTACCAAAAAGTTGTCTGTAAGACTTTATTCATTTTGCTTTGTAACAGAATGATACATTAAAAAATAAGGTAAAATTCTAGTTTATTGACTTTATACTATCTTGGAAAGGGTTTAGGTTAGGAAATGAAACTTTCAGGGATGGGTCTACAGGCTAAAGTATGTACCAAGAAGGTATTTTAAAGTACCCACCTCCACTCATTCTCCCTCTAGAGGGCCCTGACATCTGCCTACATGACAGGTCTATACCTATTCAAATTTTGACAAAACAGTGTTTTAGCTTAGTTTTCAGTTACTAGTTGCTTTTTCTTTACCTTTAGGTCTGAAATTGCAATTCCTGTTATTTGAGTAGAATTTTGAGCCATATCAATCTTCTTTTTTTTAATTTAGGAAATGTATTTGTATATCTTTAAAACCTTATAAAATGGAATTGAGCAAAGTTATGAAGCTGAAAATAATTTTGTTGTACTTCAATTAAGCAAAAGATCTATTATGCAAGGTTTCACTTTTATAACACACATATCTTTAAAGGTCAGATCCTCTACAGGGAGAAGGAGTGGAGGTAGTGGCTTCAAAATACCTTCCCAGGACATACTTTAGTCTTTAGATTAATCCCTAAAAGTTTCATTTTCCTAACTTCAACCCTTTCTGAGATAGCAAGAAGTCAATTAACTAGAATTTTACCAAAAATAATATGTATGATTATATTTAGACTACTCTATTATAATACAAGGTGAATGCATCTCTTACTTTATTTAAGTAGCTCTATACATGAAAGCCACCTGCATAACTTTTTGTTGTTTTATCTATGAATCACTGGGGTAGTATAGTTTTTTTTTCTATATGACACTTTAGTAGCTCATATAAATTAAAGGAGAAAACCAGTCTTCTTTAATCAAACTTATCTATAATAATTGGATATTTAAAAGTCATAGAGAAAACTTTTTATAATTCACCATGTTTATTGGAAACATAATATTATCTTTTGTTTGACTTTACAGTACTTTCTATATAAGAGTAAATGACAATATTTGTTGCTTAGCAGGCTATATAAAAGACCAATGACTTCAGTAGTCAAAAGTTGCTCACCCCTAAGTTGCATAGCCTATGTGCTGAATTCTCTGTAAGGTATTTTGTATCTTCAACTTAATGTAATAGCATGTAAAAGTACTAGAAAAGTCATTGTAAACAGCCTACATAATTCATGGGCTAGGCTATATTTGCAGATTAGGAGGGAGGGTAGACATCTTAGACATAAACAGATATTATATTTGGATTTGGGATAAATTTGTGGTTCCAAAGGTAGGCCATAAGCTAGGTCTCTTTCTGATCTGTCTCATTAGTGAGTTAATCCAAAAATTTACCAGTGACTCTTTCAGAAGAGCAAGTTTCATCTAGTGTTACCACTTTTTGAAATTGGCTTTAAAATTATTACTCACGGCATTCCATGTAATTTCACTTCCTGCTTCATTTCCATCTTTAGACATCAGTAAAATTTAACCAAGCCACAGTGCTTGTGAGAAGCTGGGAATAAACACAACAGCCACTTTACCATTTGAAGCTAAGAAAAATTATTGGTATTTATTATAATCATGTGATAGTACAAAACGCCTTAGAAGGGTTAGGCTAGGTCAAATTATGCTTAAAGTAATTCTTTTATTTCAAAGCAAAATTCGAATTTTCTTCTTCTTCTTAGTTGCTGTTGTGCTCTGAAATTTTAAAATTCAGTAGGTCTATATAGATAATTGCACTTGCATTTTTATTTCCTGGCACGAAATAACAAATACATCCAAAGTATATCCTGATGAAATTCAAAATAGCTTGAAAATGTTCCTTTTTTTGAAATCATCTAGTCACAAAGAAATTATAAAATAAAATTTTATTTTATATATCTCAAAGCAGACTCGATCCGGTTGTCTCAATTGTTTTCAGTGGTCTTACTGCTGCCATCAGTTTCATCAAACTGAAAGAAAGCAAAAATTCGTATTTTTTTTAGTTGTGATGTGAATGGTTTTTCAGGGTTTGTGAATTTTCGAATATGCAAGGTAATTTAGGTTTGTATCGTTTATCAGAACTTTCATGAAGTGATTTATAATTTTTAGTGTTATTTTCAGTAGGATTTAAGCTAGTTTAGTTACCAAGTCTTGCAATATGCTTAGATCTCAATTTGGTAACATGGCTATGGCATCCTTATAAGTTGGAACCTTGTCCATGTAGATTATGGAGTTTTAATACATTCTGAATTTAGGGTTGGTCTTCTGATAAAAATTGCAGGCTTAGTAACCTTGCTTTATGCAAGCCTTAATTCAAATAGGCCTAGCGAAGTTGCTGAGCTAGATGACAGAAACTTTCAGGAATGCATTTGAGCTCTAGACAAGTATTTGAATAGTAAATTCAGGTATTTTTTTTTTCATTGTTTTACAGAGTTGCCTAGAAGTTGAACATGCCACTTCATCTGTCATTTTGTAAGCTACTCTCTCCAGATGTAGTCTTGGCTACTATTTGTTTTTGACAATTCCATTTGAATATCTTATAAATGATAAATTGCTCTCATTGTATACCAAGAGGAAATAGGCTAGTTACAAAAAATTCTAGAAAACTACTGTCTCCTGTTGCTTAATCTAGCTTGTCAGCTATTCACCACTGAAATATTTGAACAAATATACAGTTGATCATATAGCCTAGAAAGTGGATTATTTCACCAATGGATTTTTCCAGGTCTCTGTTTTTTATATATAGCTGACAGTAAGCTCAAATATTTTAACAACAGCCTAAAAGAAATAACTTAAGTTAAAATAAAGAATTCTAAATCCTACGTTCTAAATTTTGGATGCGTTCTATTTAAGGCAAGTGTTATAGAGCTGAATGGTTGTATTTAAATAAGTGAGGATTTAAGAGTAACAGTATGATCCTAAAGTTGAGAAGGAATCATGTAAGAAAACAATTCTTTCTTCATAATGTACAGAATAATTCTAATTAAGCATTTTTCCATGTATCACTCTTGCTCCAACCTTTCTACCTGTTAATTGGATCAATCCTGATAAAATCAAAAAACACTAAGGGAATACATAAATCTGTAAACAACAAATATTCTGGTAACCTACTTATGTATTATACCACCAGCACTCAAGTTAATGCTGTATAAAACACAAGAATAAACTGGTTTTATCTGCCTGTATTAAGAAAAAATTAACTTGCACTTTGTAGAAAACAAGTGGGAGGTGACAGAATACATTAGGATTATATAAGTTGGGCTTTATATTTGCATGTTAATGAGGGGGTTAGGTTACCCCTCACCCCTAATTTGCAAATATATAACCCAAATTTGCTTCTCAAGCATTACATTTTCATCATGTTTTGCCATTTCTATTTGGGTTAACCTAACTTCACTTCTTGAGAGTTGGCAATATAATACATAAGTATCATTATTCTTCATATTATGAAGTAAGAATTGTTTTCTGGGCCTGTTTCCTTCTTGGCAGCTCCTTCTAATAGAGTAACTTCTTTTTGAGGTTTAAATATAAAAAAGGCCTCTCTAGGCTGTATAGTATCTAGCCAATCCTTACAAACCCAGTCCAAAAGATCTGCCAATTCTAACTATCTAAAACTGTTACATACCCAAGATTCTGAACCTCATTTGCATGCTTACAAAAGATTCAGTAACACCAGTGGAGAGGGGTTTTCATGAAAGAAACTCTCTAAAATCAAAAGATTAGCACTATATGATTTCTAATTTTATGTTCTTAATAATGTTTTTAGTTATGCTTATAAAGATTGATTCCCTCCCCCTCTCCTATTTTTCCTAGATATAGCTCTAGGCTAAAGATCAAAAACAAAACAAAAAATATTAAAAGTGGTTAAATTCTTAAGTAGAGTTACTTATATTACCATATAAGTAATAGTATGCAGCAAGTTAATCACATTTTAATCACATTTTTGTTTTGCTATCCATGTTTTAAAGTAATTTTTATAATAAAATATCATTTGAATTGATATGACACAGAGCTGTCAGATTTAAAAAGATCATGATATTTACAATTTGAAATTACTAAGTTTAGAAGATCAACAAAAAATTTTTCTCAACCCACAAAAAACACTGTTTCTGAAACATTTGTAAATGTATATCTGATGCTTATGCATTATGATTAAACATTAAATGCATATCACTAGTACTTCCAGGGAACACAATTCCATTCAACATCCACTGACTTCCTAGAAAATTCAGTATTGGGTGCTGAGACTGTTTTATTTGAGAGACTATTCTCATTCTCAAATGGCTTGAACAGCTTCTTTGAATGTACCCTCCTGTCATTGACAATATTTTGGGAAATTGACAAATGAACTAGGGGGTTTCTTGTGAACTAAGCTTATATGTCATAAGCATAGCAGCTGTTTTTTGTAATAAAAATTGGTTGTTGTTGTTGAGTTTTACATAGGATAAACTTGAGTGTTGGCAGTATAATACACAAGATGCATTGGGATATACCACTATATCAAAGCATTTGGGATTTTATGATGTCTAAAATCAAAATTCCTTTTCACCTTCTTTCTACAATGCTTAAGGGCAGAAGCCTTGATTTAGATTGCTATCTGACTGAGATCACTCATTCAAAGTAGCTGCCTTAACAGTAGTACCATCTGAGAGGATTAGGGTTGGTACACAGAAAAAGGACCAGAGCAATGACCCAGAACTACAACTTGCAAAGAACCATCAGAAGTTTTGGTTTAAGATCTGGGTGGATTGTGATCATCCCAAATCTAGTTTAATTTTTAGGATCCTTAGATTGACTAAATAAGAATACCAGAAAGCTGTGCTGCTCTTCAAAAGAAGGCAAGTATCTATTCTGTTTTGTTATATCCAAATCATCCACAGCTACTATGGAGCAAATTATCAAAGTTCACTTCATTGTCTTGTTCACATTCTAACCCTTTTGAGGTAAATACCTGTGAAAAACACTTCTCCTTTTTATTCTCTGATAGCCCCCCACCACTGGACACCACTTTTTGGCAGAACCTCTTTCACCATTTTTCTCAACTAGATCATATGTGAAATCTTGTTTCTATTATGCCATCATCAGTTCTTACACCAATTCGTCTCCTTAAAAACAGCAAAGCTCCTGATTCTGTTGGACTTCAACCTGAACATTTAATTTATGGCACCACAAAACTTGTTGAGTATATTTCATTAATTTTCCAAGCTTGTATTGCATAGAAAAATTGTATTGATTGTACTATGCAAGGGCATTGTGACTTGTGTCCCAAAAAAAGTATAAGAACCCTCAATCTTGTGACTTTTGTTGTCCAATTACAGTTTGTTCAGTTATTGCAGAATTATTTAAAAAAATTCTTCTTTTAAAAATCTTGAATAGATGTGATGTGATCACATCTATTCAGAGGAACAGGTGCAACAGGGAATGCACATGCAGTTTTTGTGTCTATTTTGGAGAGGTATAAAAGAATGAAGGAACCTTTATATGTTTGTGTAGTAGATATTTCTAAAGCATTTGATTCAATCCTACACTCCCAAGCTATTTTAGCACTTTTGAGGAGTGGGGTAAACTCATTCATTTGTGCTTCTCTGTGGCAATGGTGCCAACATTCTTCTATACATGTTTGCATCAAAATATTTATAGCAGTCAAATTCTCATGTATTGTGGAGCAAAACAGGGCTCAGTGTTAAGTCCTGCAATATTTAATAATGCCATCCACTGTGCAAACTGCAGAATACTGCATTTTCTCATCAAGCCATCAATTGATGCAAGTCACCTTTTGTATGGAGATGACACACTTCTGCTGTCTGATAATTTGAAATCACTCCAGGCTGCTGTGAACAGCCTTTATGCTGGATTGTTGGACATTAGGCTGTCAGTTGCTTCTGCTAAAACTGAATTTCTTGTTTTTGGTTGTCATCACCCACCCAATTCAAAAATTCTGGTCAGCCCAGATTTAATTTTGGCCAGTGAGTCTCTCAAGTACCTTGGACTTGCATTTGGGACCTTGATTTGAGCAATAAGGTCAACAACAATAAAAATGCTGAGAAAGTCCTATGGATGTCTATAGAGTTAAAGGTCAATTTGACAAAAAAAAAAACGCTTGGTTGGCTTTATATCTTGTTTTTTGCTCCCCATGTATTTTTTCTGGTGCCATTATGGAAGTTTTTACTTCTTCAGAATGTCAACAAGTCTGGTTTGTGTTTTTCAAATTTTGTAAGTATTTTCTTCATGTTCCTATTTGGTCTTGTAACAGTCATATTTCCAAATGCTACAGAGTTTTTGAGATATGTGATAAGATGGATGTTTTAGAAGCCAGATTCAGACAGCAATCTGATTCAGTTGTAGATTTTCTGTTGGGGTACATTAACTGTTTGTGAGTCATTGTTAGTGTATTTTTTAGTGTTTGTAATGATAAGTGTTTTTAATTATGTTTATTTCTTTTCCATGCTCCTCTAATTGTATTTTTAAGTGTATAGAGGGTTCATAATCATTATTATTATTACAAATATACATTTGCAAATAGGAGCCAGTTAAGAATTTCTATCCTTGTTATCATCCATGATGACTCCTATCAGAATGGTTTTCTTTTCAAGTTGCTTATTACTTCTTGGGTTGAGGATTCAGCAACCTCCAAGTTTACTACGGATCTATTTTTGAATATTTAACTTATATTGTTGTGCACAAAGTTTGTCTCAGGCTGTGGTCCTTTAGAGGATGTATAGATACTTGAAAAGATCTTCCTAGGGTAAATATTAGATTCCAGGTCCTTTCATGAATTTTCATTCATTGTGCTCATTTACTTTTTAAGTTAGTTAAAACCCACACACATAGAATTCTATGGAACAAAAAAAAACAGGTTCTAAGCCATAGGCATAAGCCACCTTAGAATTTTCTCAAAATAAAAAACAGTAGCCCATCTGCCATCACAAAATACTTCAAACCTTACAAGTATAGGTGTGGTATGGGTAAGAAAACACCTTGCTTAGTATTAATTGTGGATGTTCATACATTTTTGAAAGTTCCATTCACATAGCTCAGCAACTTTGTAAGATAGGATTCATTATAATTAGTATGCGATTTATAAAATTCGTTACATTTTTCAAAGTAGCTTTTGGTAGCCATGGAGCACAGCTGATCTTGAAGTAACTGGGTAATCATATAAATTGAATTTTTTTTGCTAGAATAAAGTAAGAATTATGCTATTATAGTGTGCAGTTCAGAAGATGTACTGTGTAACAACAGGAGTTGTTATCTAGATTCTGAAAGCTTGAAGCCTTTTGTCACAAAGCTGAGGAAGAGTGTGTGTCAGAGGTTAAAAACACCTTTCAAGGTCCATTTTTAAGGTGAAGCCTAAGTTCATTTCTGATATTTTTTATGCAGTCTTTCTAGAACAATATTTGTTATTTGAACAAAAAGAAAGTTCCTTGCAGGAGATAGGTAGACATTGTAGATTCCACGAAGCACCTTACCAGCCCTAATTTCGCCTGAGAATCATTCCTTAATTGGGGAAACCATCCAGGATAGTTTTTTTAGTACCTACTTCTAAGGTAGTGTCTTTGCATGAACTTCAAGGAAAATTATTTTTGGTGAATATCACGTTTAGAATCGGATCTACAGTCTTGATGCTTGTCTATAAATAAAAAGTTGTTGCCTAAGACAACTAAATAAAAAGTTGTTGCCTAAGACAACCACCAGATTTTTTTTTTTTTTTTATGTCCAGCCTCAATCTTTCACTCTTTCTCTCTGTGTATAGTCTGAAAGCTGAAATCCTGGGAACTTATGCAGTCAAAAGTAAAGTGGATTATTGTTTGTTTGTTTGTTTTTTTTTGTTTTTTTTTTAATTAAGACAACCACCTTTCTAGGGCCTGATTTGGTCCTTGAATCAATTCTTAGAAGTTTAATTCAGTAATCCAAAAACTTGCCAAGGTAGGAAAAAACTCAATAGTTTAGAGTTTATCTTTCTGGTAAAACTTTTGATTCCAAGAGAAGCATAGTGTGAAACATGGTAAATATATATATATATATATATATATATATATATATATATATATATATATATATATATATATATATATATATATATATATATCATGAAAAGAGAAATCACCAATGCTACAGCACAAACACACACACACAAAAAAAAAAAAAAAAAAAAAAAAAAAAAAAAAAAAAAAAAAAAAAAAAAAAAGAGACAGAAGGAGAAAAGGAAGACTGTTTTCCTAAATTAGTGATTAATATAGACCAGCACTTGAATGAGGCCTCAACCCTATATATATATAATATATATATAAGCATGCAATATATTTGGATATATAACGATAATGCTCATAAATGACAGAGTAATTTTAATAACTGATACTGTAGCTTCTTACCTCTTCTGTTCAATATGTCAGACCACAGCACTATCTACTGCACTCTCATCTAAATATTTTGTTCTCTACTATCATGTAGCATAAACATTAATATTTGGGTTTATGACACGTCCCTTTTTAAGACATGATATATATATATATATATATATATATATATATATATATATATATATATATTGTTTAGTTTAGAGACCAGAAGCTTTGAGCTTAAGAGTACATTTAGAATCAGTATGGACATCTGTCTTTTTATGGCAGTTGGTATTTACCAAGTGACATATAGCAATCACAAATTCTGTCAGTCTGTCCGTCTGTCTGTCTGTCCCAGTTTTGCTAGTTTAGGCACTTCCAGATAAGCTAGGATGATGAAATTTGGCAGGCGTATCAGGGATCAGACCAGATTAAATTAGAAACAGTCGTTTCCCCAATTCAACCATATGGGATAGTGGGGAGACAGTTAATTTGGAAAAATTCGAAAAAATGAGGTATTTTTAACTTACAAATGGGTGATTGGATCTTAATAAATTTGATATATAGAAGGATATTGCGTCTCAGAGCTTATGAGTGGGTCATTGGATCTTTATGAATTTTGATATTTAGAAGGATCTCGTGTCTCAGAGCCCTTATTTTAAATCCTGACTGGCATTAAGCCTCTGATTTTCTTTTTAAATCAATCTATTGACTCTTAGAATTTTGCTAGAGCTTATGCCATATGAGCTCGTAGCTCTTGTTGGTTTTAGGGCTACAAGCTATGTATCCAATGATCTAATCAAGGACTGTATTTGTGGGGTTAATTTAATAGGTGTTATGATTAAGCTATTAATATTCATACCCTACATCCTATGCCCAGAGATGGGAAATAAGCCATGGGAGTAACTTTTATCCATTTTGACCAATCAACAAAGATAAGGAAGTGCTGTGGTTCTAGATATGTATTGTATATTCTCTGTCTTCTTTATTGAAGTTCTTTTGTTCTTTTTTTAGATTTCCTTCTTTTCTTGTGGTTCTCATTAATATTTTTATTTTATTTTTTGCAGTGATAAATAACTTTGGAACAGCAGATATGAAGACTCCTTCTAGGAATATGGATGATAAGGTAATTGTATAGCAATATAGTAGTTTCCCAAAACTAAAAATATTTTCATATGCACTTGTTTTCATAGTTTGTTTGGGGTTGAGTAATAAGTCTATACAAGTGGTATTTTTCTCTATTGTTTTCCAATTTTAAACTTTCTATACTGTTTCTAGGGGAGGAAAGAGGGACTGAAGTGTATCATTGTTAGTTTTTATGTATGAAATCTTGCTTGCATTAAGTTTTAGTGTTGTTCTTTAATTTCCATCATAGTTGCACAAAGGTCCTATCTCTTGGAAAGATATCCATTGCAAAAGGTCCAGAGTATGGTTAGACCTGCATTTTCAGATGTTGACAAGGGGTCTTTCAGACCAGTCTTGAGGAATACCCTCTCCTTTTTTGCGGGTACTTTTATAGTATAGGTGCAAACATATGCTTCTACCTACAAGAAAGTAGAGTCAGAGTCTATTCCCAAAACAGTCCAACGAACCTCTCCTTTTCCAGAAGAATTTTGGCCTATTATGTACTTCTTTATTTTCGGTTTTACCTCCTCTCTCCTTTGATTAATGTCACTTCTCCTAAGATTTGAATCTACAGGCTATATACCTGTGGAAGGGAAACATGTCAAAATTCACCACAAGCCTGATCTTTACCCACTTTTTTTGATGAGTTGACAATGTTGGACCCCTTGCCCCAAATATGTGTGTCTGAAACCATTGGATTTACAAATCATTTGGTAGTAAATTGACTTGAAGAGACTAATATATTTCAAAGCACAGAGATTAATCCATGCCAGTTCAGTTTGATTTCTCATTTCACAGTAAAACTTAGTAAGCTTCTGGTAATTATGGACATTTTTTTTGAATATATATATTAAGTGTCGTGTTGATTGTTTAGATTGTTTTTTTTTTTTTGTTTTTTTTTTTAATAGAAAAGTTGATCAGCAAGTGTCTCATGATTGGTCAGATAATATATGAAACATTTTAAAAATGATAGTGGTTGTGTGTTGGATGAGTATTCTTTTTGCTGTGGTTTAATCTTTGATGTTTCCTAAAATTCAGACATATACAGAAATGTACTGGAACAGGAAAGGTGTGTTTTTGTTGTTGTTTTTTTTAATTGGCTGAAGTTGTACCACACTCATTACCAGTATAGCCATGCGTGTGGTAATTTGGAGTTTTTAGGGGTGAGAAGGTATATTTCCAGTAAACAAAAATAAGATATCTACATTGCACCAGTGTATTACATAGTTGGGTTTCCATTATGTGACTTGAAACTCTGCTGACATAATGCAAAACTCTGGAGCAGTTCTTGCGACAGCAAAACTATTTATAATCTGGATAATAGCCTCTGCAACGTGCAGTATTAGGCTCTAGAAGTGATACAATTAAGTAATCTCCTACTATTTTTTCTGATCAGTAAGTGGCCAGAAGTTTGTGACTTCTTTGGTAGATAGACAAGGTAAAACCCCCAGTCTCTAGATGATTGAAATGATTGCTCCACTAGGCTTTTTGAGGAGAGGTTTAGTTTCTGGGGCTTTAATCACAGGAGAGACTAAGTTGACCTTGTTTATACTGTGGAGAACTGATATTACAATCAATTGGCAGCAATCAATGTTTCATCAGTATCATTGTTCTTTCACCACAAAGGGGAAAAGGTGGTGGGGGCTATTGAATTAGTAATTTAGAAATAAAACTGTGAAGTTCATACCAGTAACAAATTGCCCTGATTCAATGGAAACTGTTGACAAATACCAACGAGCAAGCAATTTGATTGCATGCTGATATGAAAATTGTTTTTCTAAGCTTTCGTTTACTCAAGCCATATCTCTACTTTTGAGTTCGAAGTTTCATTCAAGCAGGCTTGCAAGGAAACGAGTTGCAGAATGAAGTTGGAATCAAATCTGAAAGTGCTTAAGGTGTGTGAAAGATCATTGGCTTTATTGTCAAAGTGTTTGTTTTTTTTTAGAATAATTTACCTTAAATTGGCATAAATCACATTTGCCAGCAATAAACGCGAATCTGTAGACCCAAATCAGTGAGTATGATGACGCCCTGTGCACGATCCCCTTGCTTGCATTGGTAAGAAAGGAATGATACTTAAGTTTCCGGAGCTGGACTGAGTATTACAGATGCTGCAAGTCCCTTATACATTTTATTGTTTGTTGTCGCATGGATTATAAAATATATCAATCATATTCCTTGACTGAAGTAGCCATACACATGACAAATTCTAACTTTGGACAAATGAAGCCATTCAGAAGCTTAGTCATCTATGGTAGGATTTCCTTTTTAGTGGGCCAAGTGTTTGATTGGACTTGGCTGCTACAGACTAGGAATGTAAATTAAAATGAACCTTATTGTCAATAAAAAATCCCAGATTATTTTCAGCATTAATACTTATTATTTGCTGCCTTGGTTCCATCATTAGATATCATTTAGTTATTTTTCTTGGAATTGATTAGCTCCAATGGATGAATGACCCTACATTTTCGCATTTCTCAAGCATATGAGAAACAAAACAAAGTTGTTTTGTGCAAAAAGTCGGTAATAAGACAATGATGTTTAGAAAATTCTATGGGATTTCAAGAGGATTGTAGTATCCATCGGAAAATAATCGCTATGGCGTTCCAGAAAGGTAGACAGGCATGTCGTACCTTGTTTGAAGTGAATCACGCAAGGGGCTGTAATATCAATAGGAATGAATTGCTGAAGATAAAGCCAGTTCAGCTGGACTCTCCTAGTCTAGATATATTGGGAATTGTGATTCCTGTTCCAGCTAGTAGTTAGAACGTCTGCCTATCTGAAGAAACAATATAGATAGCTTTTTTTAAGGAGACAAGAAAATGCACTTGGTGGGAGTTTCTGCAAGATTTTTTATGTTTACCGTTTTTTCAGCTATTACAGGGTTTTTGACATCTACTAAAATTGCCATCCTAATGAGTGAAAAGTACGAAACAATGCTAGGTTTTACAGTTCAAATCGGCGGGGTGGATCTCGGTTTTATGGCCCTTCAGCCAGGAAGTAGGGGATTGGGACCAGCCATGCTGTGTCTAAGTTTGTATTTGGGAAATATTTTTCCTGTTTTGAAATTTCTTGTGGTTTTTTCCTGAAATCCATCATCAGAGATTGCTTATTTTGTACCAGATTCTAGATAGTTTTATCAATTGTATGAACGATTTAATAGTACTGTTGACTCCGAATTTCTCTATAAACAGAAAGGTAGTTTCTAGTGGAAAACCTGATGCCTCAGCTTGAGGATCAGACCTTTTGACCAAAGTACTCCAGGTAAAAAGATCGTGCCCAAAGAAATTAATTCTCTCAGAATTACTAATGCAGACTATGCCAACATAGTCAGAATTACTATGTTACTATGGACCTATGTTGTTAGTCTATCCCTGTTGGATAATAGGTTTAAAGAAAAAATGTGGTCTAAAGGCACATTCATTGAAAAAGCCTTTAATGCTTGTAACATAGTGATGAAGTGGTAGAACAGCTCTAAAAGTTGTTGAAAGTCACTTGGTTGCTAAGCCCTAAAAAAATAGCCCAAGGGCTATACAAAAACAGTTGAAATAGCTTTGGTCTGAACAGGGCTGTTTATATTTTATCTCTAAGATTTAGTTTAGTAGTTGTGATTTTACCACATCATTTGGTGTTTCAGGTAACTGAAAATACTGTCCCAATGAAGCGCCCTCGTACATCCGAAGATTTTCTTCTATTTTGTAAGTTCATATTGGACTATGAAAACTATGAAGCAATTCGACGAGAGGTAGGTATCTGTTATATTTTCACTGTACTTAAATTTCCTGGTGGTTTGGTTAGTGGTTTGCTTTCTAAATAATTTGAGGAAAATATTGATTGGTTTGAACTGATGTTTTTATGGTTATAATGGGTTTTTGTTTGCCTCATGTTTGCAATAGAGCATTCTTTGACTATAGGTAGATAGACCAGTGTATTTCAAAAGCCGAGAGGGCCATATATACGAAAAAAATGTATATAAAACAAGGATAATACAAATAAAATAATTTTTTTTAAACACTAAAACAAAATACAAAGTGAAAAATACCTTAATCACATACATTTTCCCACATTTATCTATACACACGCCAACTCAGATTATTGTTGTTGGGTTTATGCTTTGAAGAAAATAGCAAATCAGTCTCATATGAATATTTCCCCTAGAAATCCGAAAGCACTGAGCAATGTCAGAGAAAATGGAATGTAGCTGTTTTAATTCCATTTCAAAAAATTAAACTGATTTTGTCTGAAGAAAATGTCCCTCTGCACCTTATAATGCCATTTTTTATATTGATTTTGATGGCATGGTCCTATTTTTCATCATCCAAAAAAAATTGAAGGTGATTGTCTTTTTTTCCTCATGAAGAAGAAGAAGAAGTTTATTATTATTCAATACAATACAATACATTAGGGCGTTAAGAGTTCAACAGCAACGCTTAAAGAAATTTATAACAAAAGTTCTTGTGATATTTACCCAGATTTATCAGCAGTCAGTTGAACCAATCTTATACCAAACCATCTTCTAGACAACACTATAGTGTTTTTTTGTGGATGGTGAAGTCCTCCCTTTGAAAGAGTGGCAGACAGTCTGGTTTTATATTATCAATTTTTCCCTTCTTTTTTTTGATTGTATTAAAGCTTATTCCAATAGGCAATGCATAGAACACCACCTAAAAAAATCCCCCCTGACCCTACCCCAAGTACCACTGAAAACATTCAACCCCTTGGCTGGTCAAGTCAACTTTCTCAAAGCTCACATGAGGGGTCATTGAATAATACAATGGTGGAAGTCGGGGCGTATGTCACAATACAGGATGAGACTGAAAATGAATTTCAAGAGGTCCTATCAAGAAACTCAAAAAAAAGGAAAAAGATTTCACCAATCAAAAATAATACCCCTTCCCATAATCCAACATTCCCCTCACAAAACCTTGGAATTTACTTAAAAATCACTCCAGATACCCCCTTTGAGATAAAAAAGGTAGCTCTTTTGAGGGTTGCAATCTTTAAAATGTTAAAATCAATGTTTTCATTAAACATTAACCGTGATGGATCTCTGCTAATAGCCCTTCAAGATTCTAAATCAGCAGACATATTACAGAATTCAAAATCTCTTCTTAACATACCAATAAAATCTGTTCTCTGGTCCCCAAACCAAAACCCAACTAAAATAGTAGTGTATAACATCCCTCCAGAAATTCCTATTCAGGATCTAAAAGAAGGACTCTCTGACAGAACTGGTAACCCAATCCCAGTAGCTGATGTAACCCAATTGGGTAAACCAGATGCCAATGGCCAAAAGTTAAGCAAGTCTTTCTTATTCACACTAAGAGAAGAAAATAATAACCTGGATCAGATATTCCTATTTGGACAAAGGAAACCCCACAAGCCCTACAAGCCAAAACCTATCCAATGCCAAAAATGTCTAAGACTAGGACACACAAAAAACACATGCAGTGAAACATTACATGAATGCAATTCTTGTAAAAACTCCCACCCCACTGGAATGATAAATTGTAAAAACAATCAGCCAAAATGTATCAACTGCAATGGTCCCCACGATTCTACTAATAAAACTTTATGCCCTGTATATAAAAAACGAGCACTAACACTCCAAATAGCAACAGAAAAAAACATACCTTACCCTTTTGCAGCAATGGAAGCAAATGCAGCTCAATCACACCTGACCAAAAACTTTATGAAACCACCCAACCCTCTCACCCACAGACCAACCATTCTACCAAAAGCATCAAGCACCCCCAATAAAACTCCTTCCTCAAAGCAACCAAGCTCACATTCCTATAAGAGAGGTTCACCCTGGACAAACCTTCCAGGCTCTACAAGTAATGATAGAATAACAGAATGGCCACCTCTCCCGAGTAGAAATGAATCAGAAGTATTAACGGGTATTAATCAAATTATCAACAAAAAGCCAGATGAATATCCAAATGAATTAACACCTAACATGTGCCTATTTATACTAAATTCTAATGCAGTACAGTCAATGAACCTAAAACAACCACAAAAAGCAAAAATAATAAGCGAATTGGCAAAGTTGTACCTACCCAATCACATGCATATCCAAGCAAAAAAAGATCTTGCTCTGCTCCTAGCAAAGCTAAAGATTGATACACAGCAAAATGAAAATTAAAACAACAAAGCAGCATATTTCAATACTTCAGTGGAATGTAAGATCACTTTCAGAAAATAAGTTAAATGAACTTTTATCTTTTATGAATAAAAATTCCATTGATATTGCTTGCCTTCAAGAAACCCATTTGACTAATAACCAACAAACAAAGTTTCCAGGATATACTATCCTGAGAAAGGATAGGTCTTCTCAGAGAAAAGGAGGTGGCGTAGCTATAATTTTAAATAATAATATTAAATTCTGCGGTATTAATTTCCCAGATTTTTCAAATGATGTTGATGTTATTGGCATCAATGTTTGGATAAATAATACAAAAACATACATATTAAGTCTTTATAACCCCAATGGCCAGACTACAGATGCCATGGATTTTTTCACTTATATTACTAATTCTAATATGCTAAAAAACATAATCATCTGCGGGGATTTTAATGCCCACAGTCTTCTGTGGGGGGATAAGCCAGCAAATAAAGCTGGTAAGCTCATTGAAAGATTGATTTCAAATAATGCCGATTTAGCAATTGCTACCCCTCCTAATCTAAATACATATTTTAACCCCAAAAGTGGTAAATTTTCAACTATTGACCTACAAATTGTTTCAATAAATATACTAAATAAAATTTATATTAAGAAAATTGAAAATCTATGCACTGACCATTTTGCAATAGTATCCTCTTTAAATGAACCAGCCAACATTCTCCCACATATCCCTAAATATGTCAACACCAAAGCAAATTGGACCATGTTTAGAAATAAGCTTAATGAAGAAGTCCTAAGTTTAACCCAGAAATCTCATACCTCAGTTGTAACTGCTGACACGTGTGCTGAAGCTATGACATCAATATTAACAAATGCAGCTAATCAAGCTATCCCCAGAACTTCACCTAGGAAAACCATCCCTAAACACACCCCTAAAGCATGGTGGACAAAAGATTGCCAAATTATGTGGAGAATAAAAAGTGCAACTAGGAGAGCATACCTAAGAAAACCATCCCCTGACACATATTTAAGTAAATTACAAGCAGAGGCTAACCTCAAGAGAACAATAACTAATGCCAAATATAATTATTGGAATAATTTTGCAAATAATCTTTCCAGAGAAACATCTGAGCCAAGAATACATAGACTTATAAGCAAAATCTGTGGGAAAAAAACATCCTCCAACCCCCTTATGTATGAACTAATACATGAGAATTCCCTCTATGATAACGACACTGATAAGGCAAAATTATTTGCCTCCCTTTTCTCAAAAAAGCTAACATCAAAAAACCAAAATATCACCACACAAATCATGACAAATCCTATTTACCAGCCCCGACCAGGTTCAGAATATATAAACCATCCCTTCTCGATACATGAATTGAATAATGCAATTCAGCATATCAAGGCCAATGCTACAAGTAGCTATGATAATATACACCCTATATGGATAAAGAATCTTTCCCCTTTGTACAAACAGGAGCTCCTAAATTGCTATAACCATGCATGGGCTACATCCACATTCCCTAACATCTGGAAATGTTCATCTCTCATACCAATTTTAAAGAAAAATAAACCTAAACATGACCCTCAGTCATATAGACCCATAATGATTACCCCAGTGCTGGGAAAATTAATGGAGAAAATGATTTACCATCGGCTGCTTTGGTTTGTTGAGAAGAATAATCTGATACCTCATACTCAAACTGGCTTCAGGAAACACCACTCATCAACAGATGCTTTCATAGTGTTAACAAATGCAATAAATGAATCCCTATCAAAAAATAATGTCTTAACTGCTGCATTCCTAGATTTTGAAGGTGCTTATGATAATGTTGACCACCAGATTCTATTAGTTAAACTTACAAACCTTGGACTACCCCCCAAACTTGTATCCTTCATAAAATCCTTTATAGAAAACCGAAGTTTCATTGTTTGTGTAGGTTCAGCCTCTTCACCCAAAACTTCAATAACCAAAGGCCTTCCACAGGGTGCAGTCCTGAGCTGCCTCCTATTTTCACTTTTTCTGTGGGACATGAACCTCCCACATACCAATCTACAGTACGCTGACGATCTGGTATTATGGGCAACTGGCAATACCTTCGAGATTACGCATTCAAAGTTGCAAAATGCACTTTTCCAATTTGAAAAGTTCTCCCAAAAGTCCATTTTACCTACTGCACCCACAAAGTCAAAAATTATCCAATTCCACCATAAGCGAAATCATTATGATGCTAGGCTAACATTAAATGGAATACTTATCCCAGAGGACAATCAAATTAATTACCTAGGGCTCATACTTGACCAAAAACTAAATTTCCACCTCCACATCACAAATACAATAAAAAAGTGCTATAGAAAAACAAGAATAATTAAAAGGCTACTAGCCACACCTTGGGGCTGTAATGAGAAAACACTAATCCAATTTTATAAATCATATATAAGACCCCATATTGATTATGGCCTCATAGTGTATGGTGCTTGTGCTAAGACCCACATGCAAAAAATCGAAACGACACAAAATGATATAATTCGTCTTATATTTGGTCTTAGGAAACCAACAAAAACTAAGTTTCTGCTTACTGAGAGTGGACTATCACCAATAAATGAAAGAAGAAGATCTCTACTAATTAAGTACCTTACAAAAATTGAAGCCAATGATTCTCATACCCTGCATAACTGGTTAAGAAATCCATCTATGTTTAGAGGCGTTGCAAATGAATATGCAAATATCCAGAAGAAGTTCCCAGTGCCAGTAAAATCTATTGCACCCACATTCCCCCAAACCCCCCCTTGGAGTTGGTCAACCCCCATAATAAAGACTGACTTCTCAAAGTGGACCAAAGAACTTACCCCCATTTCTTTTATTCAGAAAAAATTTGCCGAACTAAATAATGTTGCTTATAAAAACTATTTCCAAATTTTTGTAGATGGGTCCAAAATGAATGAGAAAGTGGCAAGCGGAGCTTTCTTCCCAACCCATAATATCGCTTTAGGAGAGAGATTACAAGATAATTCATCTGTAATGTCTGCCGAGATAAACGCCATAATCATGGCACTAGATTTCCTCATGGTTAATGAATATATGAAAGTTAATATTAATAATATTATAATATATTCTGATTCTTTGTCAAGCCTAGAACTTCTTTCGTCAGCTTCTCAAAATAAGATGGATATTGACACATTTCTTTGTCTTAGGATTATTGATATTTTTGCTTCAAAAGGTATTTTAACTCATATACAGTATATTCCAAGCCACTCAGGTATAATAGGTAACCATAAGGCAGATGAAATAGCCAAAAATGCTTTAAATATTGACCAGCCAAGTGGGAGACCAATCCCCATTAGAGATATTTACCGCTGGAGATTTACAGAGGTACTGATAATTAATAAGAATCCTACCCCATCACCTTTCCCAAGTAAGCACCTTTCCAAGATTTATCATAGGATTCGGTCAGGTTCAAATGGGCTAAATTTTCAGGCATTTTCATATCAGATTCCTAATTCAAGTGGCGAAGTTCCCTCGTCCCCCCTTTGCAGGTCATGTAATCTTAAGAATGAAACAATAGATCACTGCCTATTTGAATGTAATATGCTGACGTCTGCACAGTATACCCTGCGACGTAAAATGGTAGAATGCTTCAAACACCACAAAATTCCACTAACAGCCAAGAGTCTTGCTGACCATACTCTCCCGCAGAGCACAGAGATCAATATATACTCTCTTATAATTCAACTGCTGGTATCAAAAGATATACTCCAAGAAATCTGAGCAGATACAAATCATACAAGACAAACCAGCTCCATAGCTCTGTCGATCTCACAGAGTGAGCCAAAAGGAAAAGGGCTAAATAGTATCAACTGAAAAGCCCGTCCGCTGAATAAGAAGAAGAAGAAGACAAAATACAATTCAAAATGGAATTATAATGCACTTATTCCCCCTCGAAAGGCTCCATGGCCAGGGATACAAGGGGGATACAAAAAAAAATATAAGCAACAACTACAAAAAAAAGAGAACAGTAGAAGATACCTGAGGCCTGGGAGTCAAAGCGCACAGAAGACAACCATAAACCATGAACAGAGCTCAGGGAATATCAATTCCTCAGAGGGAAAAAAGTTCTCTATTTGATTCTTTATTAAATGATCCTTAAGAATCCTTTTAAAGTCCCAAACGAATGGCATTTCTGTATGAAGAAGGTAGTGAATTCAAAACCTGTTGACAAGGAATGAGGGGATTGAAATCTGATCAAATAGTAGCGGTAGGCGGAATGTAGATGAGTTACGACGTGTTTAGATTACGATAT